>NW_010558963.1:0-235 GCF_000687285.1 Phaethon lepturus
AGACGGTGGGCCTGGCGGCCGCGGGGGAGGCTGAGGCCTTCAGAGAGAACCTGCAGGAGATGGACCGCTTCCTCGGGCCCTACCCCTACGAGACCCTGAAGAAGTGGGTCTCCCTCACCAGCTTCATCAGCGAAGCGGCGATGAAGAAGCTGCAGCCGGAGAGCGGGCAGATCTGCGCCTTCTCGGAGGTGCTGCCGGCCGTGGCCGGGCGGCGACGCCGCGGCCGGGGCGGCGC
>NW_010558963.1:476-902 GCF_000687285.1 Phaethon lepturus
GGTGCTTTGGGGGAATAAAGTCATTTCTCTGTAAACCGAGAACCCTGGGATGAACCCTGCGCCTCCTCCCTGGGCCCTGTTCCCTGCCGCCCTGAGGCATGTCTCTTAATTGCAGACAGGACAGAAGTTTGTGGTGTTTTTAGCAGCTGTAGGGCCTGTTCCAGTTGCACTGGTGTGAGGATGTGGTGCTCCGGAGCTGCCAGCCTGCCACGTTTGCCTCTCTCGCTGCTGGGGGCTGTGGTTGGAGCCCAGATTGCCTCAGATTAAGTTAAAAGCAGCCATCACCGGTGGCCGCGAGCTGCATCCCCTGCAAAGGGAGCCTGTCACCAGGCACCAGCCTTTCAGGGGGCCTGTCAGGTGAACCTCAGAGGACGGAGCTTTCGGAGCCCTAGGAGCACTGAATGGGGCTGAGCACGGTAATGTTCG
>NW_010558963.1:936-7544 GCF_000687285.1 Phaethon lepturus
CGGGCCGTCCCCCCCGGCTGGGGCGGTGGCAGCTCTGCTCTGTGCTGCTGGCGACTCTCTGTGGCAGCATTTGGGGTTTGCCAGCCCTGCTGCAGGAGACATCCGCAGCGAGGGCCTGGCTCCCGGTCGCAGGGTCTTAATTAATTGCCAGCCTTTTTGGACAACTTATGATAGGAATAAATACCAAATCTGTGGAGGTCCTGACACATCGTTTTGTTTTGTGGCAGGATGGAGGGAGGGCTTGGGAACCCAGCTGAGCTGGAGCCTCAAGGCTGCTGAGGTTTGGAATCAACCTTTGTTTTTCCCTTTTTCCATTTTTTCTATATTAACGTTATACAATTTATTTTTAATCAAAATTATCAAAGACAACTCTAGGATACAAAGAACAAATTACCTTAGGAAATGGTGACGCCATCATTCTGGCAAAATAGCTGATGCTAAGGGTCCAGTGAGGTGAACCCTGGCTCTTGATTCAACGAGGGAAAGGCATCTGTTAATGTACTGCTCACCTCTCCCAGCATTCCCACAGCCCTTGTGTTCAAGGGCAGTAGCATTTGCACTCCTGTGTGGCTCTGGAAACTCGGGCACAGGCAAAGTGAATGCTTGCAGGATAACAATCTGCCTTCTTGAGCATCATTTTGAGAACATGGATGACACTGGAAGTCCTTAGGTGGCTGTGTGCTCCGATTGCCAGTAAAGTCACTCTCCAAAGATAATTACAGCTACAGGTGGACCTGCCGGATTATGCTTTGCTTTTTCTCCAGCTGAAGAACAGCGCATTAGGAAATAGTCAGTGTTTGGAGTACTGATTGCTATTAGCAGAATCGCCGGAAGGGCAGAATGCATGTGCAGAGGGCAAACCCAGAGTTTTAGGCAATCGTTTACAGAGTTTTTGAAAGGACACATACCCTGACTATATTTTTAGTCTTATGTGTGTTTTGTTTTGTTTTGTTTTCCTTTGATGAATATGCACAGCTGAGTTGCAGTTTGCTTTCATCTGCTTTCTGGTCGGGAATGTGTATGATGCATTTGAGCACTGGAAAACACTCTTAAACATCCTGTGCCGATCTGAAGATGCCATAGGGAAGTATCAAGACCTTTACGTCAATCTCATTTCTGTGCTGTATCACCAGCTCAGTGAAATTCCAGCTGATTTTTTTGTGGACATCATCTCCCAGGACAACTTTTTAACCAGCACCTTACAGGTATGTTTGCGCCTGTCTCTTGAAAAATGGGAGTGGGAGGAGAGAGCATGCAGGGCATCAGAGCTAATTTGGGGAGAAGCTGTAAAAAGAATTAAGCTATTGTTGAGCTGCATGGGAGATAGTGAGTGTATAAAAAACCCATTTTTTTACATTTTCCCTGTGTTATTTACAAATAAATGCCATTTGCTTGTCATCTCAGAGTTTGATCTGCTCAAGCTATGCCTAGAAGAGTCTAATGCAGTATAAAATTGAACTAGTCCACATGCAGAGAGGCCAGCAGAGTGAGGCAACAAGAGGAAAGGCTACTGAAGATGGCTGCAACAGAGAATGGGACCGTGTCTTTTTTATTATGTTTTCCTTGTAAATATTGCTGAAGGTAGCCTGCTACACTGGCACGGTTTTAGAGTTCTGGAGTGGCGCATCTAATGTGATGGGACTGCACCAGCATATTTTTTCTAAAAAATTCTAAGTCCTTCAACTACATTAAGTTGAACAGCTATGACAGAGGCTGAGCAAGTGCAAGACGATGCCTGTTTGCTTATTTTTTTCCCCCAAATGCCATTCATTCTTTTTTTAAACAAACCCAAAACTTTGGCATGAAAGACTGATGATGCTCATTTTTGCTAGGCTTGAATGGTATGCTTACTATGCAGAGAAGTTGCAGTGAAACCTTATTAAGCTTAGGGCCGTGATAGTATTTAAGAAGCTTTTCCACTCCTGTTAGCGTTAAGCAAAGCTGAAGATTTCCTATAATAAAGTTCTTACCCAGAGGGAATTTATGGTTAATCCAAAATGCAGAAAACACTGCTTCTACTGAGACAGGCATGGGTAAATCTGTAATTCAGCACTGGTAAAACCAGTTACTCCCACTGATTGTAACAGTGCTAACAGCTCAGCAAACAAACTAGTCAAAACTCGGTGGAAAAAAAAAAAGCCAAAACCAGATACACTGGTGAAACTCAGCAATGGAAACTTAATCCCAGCAGAAACGGTAGTAAGTTATGTTGCAGGTGCTTGATGCAAATTGGTAATGCTTTCTCCTTTCTTGGAGGGTGGTTGCATTTCTCTACTTGTAACCCCAAGTTCTTGCTGTAAATTTGGGGAGGGAGGAGGTGTTTGTTTTTAACTTGCTGGGTAAAACGTCATGGGAAGCATTTGCTTTAATCAAGTGACGTTTCTTCACTTTTTTGTAATTCGGATTCATAAAAGTCTCTTTTTAAAATTTTTCTTTTATTTTTCTTGGTGTGTTTTTTCCATCCCATTACAAGACTGGAAAACCTTGCTCTGTTTGCAGCATGCTCACAGAGCGACACTTTGCACTGTCAATTTACAGCAGTCTTGTATGCCCTTGGATTTCATCAGTCTCTGTTTTTCACTCTAAGCTGATGCCTTTAGGTGGCTGTGCTGCCTTCAATGATCACTGTTAAGCTCTAGCAGGAGTCACCACATTCTAGTAACAAAGAAGAAATTTGCCTTATGGTTGAACTGAGCCTCTCCTTGCTAAAAGTGCTCCGTTTCTCTGCTCCTGTGGGATTTCCCTGATGTGCTGAAATAATGCCAGGGAACTTCTGGGACTTGCCTTACCCAGTCACTTTATGTACACAGCCGTCAGAGTTAAGAGTCTTAACTGGATGTGGGCAGGTGGATCAGAAGAAGTGCAAAATGGTGTGTGTGTGGGGGGGAGTGTATTATCTGTGTTAGCTTTTGCTCAGCTTTGAATACAGCAACTTTATTTCTGTAATCAAATAAAAAAAATAGAGGTTGATCTAAAGCAAGAAGAGTACAGCATAACCTTCACTGACTATGCAGCCCTAACAATGTTTAAAGAAAAAAAATGATGAAATAACTAATTTAATATTCAAATCATTGAGGAGAAGTGGGAAGTATAATCTTTTAATCTTTTTTTTTTTTTTAATAGCAGCCTTGCTGTGTAAGGGAGTTCTGTTATAAAGAGGCAGTTTCACAGTAGACTGAACAAGGAAAAGGGAAATGATCATAAACAAAGCGAGGAACTTTGCTACTCATTGTCAGTGTTTTATCCAGTTGTCAGTAAATCTCTCCCAAATAAGAGCCTGCTTTTTCCCCAGAGGGCTTTCCCTTCAATTCCATCATGCAATGATTTTTTTTTTTTCCCCTTTGGCTTCAAAATGTAAGTTTCATTCTATGGAAATGAGTTCTGGATCACAAGGTCAGAAGAGGAGCAGAAGCAGGCTGATGAGAGATGGGCTCTGAGGCTTTAATGTTTAATCATACACAGGTGCTTTAGCTCTCAAAGTGTGAACAGAAGCTGTGAATTTGTGAAAAGTGGATAGATTTGTGTGTGTTTGGATGATGGAAGGGGGCTATCCTTGGAGGTTAGTCCAGATTTCAGTGCCCTGTGCCTCAAGGGAATGGCTGTGCTGGGGATAACTGGATGTTTTCCATAGAGCTCCCATTCTTCTCTGACCTTCAAGGTAATTTTGTTAAGTTTCCTCTGTATCCTAAGGTGTTGGTGATACCGTATTACAAAAATATTTTGGGGGATCTCCTGGTCCACCCAACCATGAAATATATGGGTATAATTACCTGTTGGCCTTTTTGACACATGCTATAAAATTGGCTATGTGGCAAATGAAAACTGATAGTGGTTTGTGTTTTTTTTTTTCCTTCTGCTCAGATATTTTTCTTTGCTCACACACGATAATTTCGGAACTCCATAGTACATCTTTAATTACATACATACTCCTGCTTGAAGCAAAGTTACTAACCTTAGCGCAAATATTTGTGTCGCTGACTCAGTGGAGTGAAGGCAGGATGTCTGTCTTGGCTGTGGGATGAGAGAAGTGTAGGCTTTGTTTAGGTAGCCCCAAAGCTGGAGTGGTTTCCAGGGTGGTTACATACCTTACCAGTGGCCTAACCTGAAATTTTTCCTGGTGCACCCTGTTGATGACGTCTTTGTAGGAAAGAGATGCACAGCTTGTGCCCTGGCTGAGTTCTTACTAACCTCTACTCTGTTCTTTTTAGGTCTTTTTTTCCTGCACGTGCAGTGCTGCTGTGGATGGGACCTTAAGGAATAAGGCTGAAAAATTCAAGGCTCACCTAACGAAGAAATTTAAATGGGACTTTGAGGCAGAGCCTGATGACTGCGCTCCTGTGGTGGTAGAACTTCCGGAGGGTGTGCAGGTGGACTAAGCAAAATGGTCGCTTAGAAACAAACAGCTTTTTCAGATAACTCTTTCTCCACATCTTCTCCAACCTTGCCAGCTTCCTCAAGTCTGTTTCTGAAGCTGATTCCTCTTTCTGCTGTAGAAGCAGATGTGGAAAACCCAGGAGGATTCCTAAGTTTGTGAGGAGACCAGAATTATTGGGGGAGTTTGAATATTGTCACATGGCTACTTTGGACGCCTTATTTTTTTCCCTAGCTCTTCTGCAGCATCTCCTCATTCTGTACTCAGTTGACCTCTAGATCCCTGGTCCCTTCCATCCTCCTGGGCTGGAGCTGACACGCTGTTTGGGAGCATCTGTGGTTTACACTTTGAAGCCTTTGCTGCTCCAGTTTGATACCTCCTGAGCGAGGAGTGTAAGGTCACTGCAGCTTTTGACAGCCTGAACCCAGGCTGTGAACTGAGAAGTTCTGCTCTGCCTAGGCTTGCGTTACAGGGATGTAGCCTCAACTGTTTAAAAACTGTGTTGGATGCTTATGCTGTTTACTGTGATTTATTGCAATGATCTGTTGTGGAGGAGGACTCAAAGCCACAGCAAAATTCCTCCCATTTCATACCTCTAATACTGAGGTATCTTATTCCTCACATTCTGTTAAAGCTTTTTGTATTTACTGCTGAGACACAGGTTAGCCTGATGTAAAAGAAGATTAACAGTTTGGTAACAAGAAATAGAATTGTTGCACAGTAGTCACCCAGGTCTTGAAGAAGATAGCCAGCATGAGACAAAAGGTCAGACTTCCACATCTGACACAACTAGATCCTCTGTTTTGTTATAATTGGAAATCTTATGTATTTTCACTGGTGACATTCACTTCTTTCTCCCTGTTTCCCACAGATAGGCTGTAAGAAAACTTGTGGTGCTTGTTCAGAGCTGCACGGGGACTTAGTCCCACCACTCACTTGTTCCCTTCTCAGCTATTAAGACTCCTTCAGGAATTTGTATGCGTGTCTAACAAGATAACATTGTTAGTCTTTTATAGTTCGAAATAAATCTCAAGAGAGCCTTGCCTACAGAAAACACCTGTACAAATAGTTTTCCAGTTGTTTAGCCAAAGCTTATGGTACAGTGACTTTGCCCTCTCTCTCTCATCGGGATGTCCAGTGTCCCCAGAAGTAACATGACATCTGACACCCAAGGACTTGTACTAAAATGGTGCGTGCACAAAGCGCAGCATGTTCTGGGAAGAAAGTATGTGATGAGGTGTTTCCAGACAATTGTGAACTTCCCACAGGAATCAGCTGTCAGAAGCCCTAGTCTTCTCAGAAACAGCTCAGTGCTGTTTCCTCCCTTTCCTCAAGGGCTCTGCATTCCATTACTCTGGTGTCTTGGTTTGTCTGCTTTAAATGCACTCTGTATTGACCACAAGCCCTTAGGGGAGGTTACTCTGATTTGGCAAGTGTTTGTTCTTAAATCTCTCTTTCCATGCTTTCTTAACATCCTTGAGATGTTTTGTACAGCACTTTGTGCTCTCCTCTGGTCTTCCTGCTCTTTGTATCCACAGGCAGTTGCTGCCTTTGCAGTTGCCAACTGGACAGATATTTGTAATGAATGGTCCCAGCTTCGATGAAACCCTTTTGGTTTGTTGTCTCTTTGCACCAACCTGGTGACTGGTTCTGTCGCTTTGGAGCGAGATACCAGTCGCTGATGTAAGTGGCCAAGGTAGCCTGGAGCCTGGGAGCTGCCTGCCTGGAAGGGAGGGAGGAACAGTGCTCTGTGGCTGCAGAGCAGGCTGGCCGGGCAATGCTCCCACTTGTTTGATGGGTGGGTTAATTTGACTGTGTCTTTGGTAAATCTCAAAAACAATAACTGAAAATGAACTTCCAAAATGTGTAATAATCAGGTTCCCATATTGAACTACACTTCTAGCAACTGAGAAAAGAAAATATAATTGTACCTCCATTGTGCTTTTTTCCTTTTTGCAAGGTTGTAATAGGGAGAGATAATATCTCGTATTAGAGCCACAAAATAGGTGGGGAAGAAACAGGCCTTTGGGGACACAGTCCCTTTGTTAGATGTGAAACACAAGCAGCAAACTTTCAGCTAACTACAGGTTGAGGTGTTCAGAATTCAGCTCCATTATATGAATCAATTGCACACTCTGAGGGAAAAGGGAAGCTGGCACATATGAAGCAACATATGCTGGATGTTTACAAGTTTTGGGAGGGGAAAGGGTGCTGTTATTCCTGGTGAAGTCAGCAG
>NW_010558963.1:7575-9715 GCF_000687285.1 Phaethon lepturus
AAGCGGTAACATGTAACAGAAGGAATATTTTCTTGCCCTTATATAGCCTTAGGCCACCTATGGCTATGATAACACTACCCTTTCTTCCAGCTAAGAAGAAAATAATGATCTGAAAGCAAAAGAGGAATTGTATGTGTGTGTAAGTACGCGTTACTGCAAGCTAATGAAGTGTAATATGTGATGCACTTGCAACACTGATTCAGGAATGAATTAGGGTCAGGACAAGCAGCTTTTGGTGCGTTGTGAAGCGGCGCTGAAGCATGAGGTACATTGGCTTCCTGCTTATGTGGAGAGTTGTCCAGCTGCCAGAATTGTGCAAGTGAGGCAAATTGGCATCATTCCTGCCCTGTGACATGCTTTCACTGCAAGTTGTGTTGGAGCATGGGCCCTGCTTAGCCTTGGGTGAGGCTGGTCACTTGTGGATCAGCAGTGGCATGAGCTGACCACTGGATACCCCCAGACGTGCCCAGCACACTGTGTTTACAATACAAAGCCCAGTGTGAGTTTAGTCAACCCTGAGAGCTGCTATTCCTTTTTTTGCTTTTCACTTTCCCCGTAGGCTCAGTAACGTTAGCCAAACCAGAGTTCTGAGACTGATGTTTGCCCTGTGCGGGGCCTCCATGTTGTCCTGCACCACACCAAAGAGAGTTGCTTCTTGTTTCATTGATCCTGCAAATACAAAGATGTGGAATGTGCCGCCTGGGCTGTAGAAAGCTGCCTTCCTGTCCCAGTCTTGTAGTACATCCTTTTTTTTATTGGGAAAAGAAAATGGCACGTCTTGCTCTGCCAGTTCATGCAACTTCATTTGCGATTTCTACCACCTCCTCCCCAGCTTCCAAAAAAGCAGACAGATCACTTCTGTCCTTTTTCAGGTGGATTGCTGCCGATGACTTCATCGTGTCAGTGATGAACGTCCATGGCATAGTTTTGCAGTTCAAA
Source organism: Phaethon lepturus (assembly GCF_000687285.1). Lineage (NCBI taxonomy): Eukaryota > Metazoa > Chordata > Aves > Phaethontiformes > Phaethontidae > Phaethon > Phaethon lepturus. The sequence continues at coordinate 8,515 of NW_010558963.1, forward strand.
TTGGTTTTGTGTGGTGGCTGTCTCACCAATGCTTTGACTCCTGTGACAGCAATGCTTGGAGATCTTGAACAGCACCAAGTTCATACAGTGTTAGATGCTATCTTGACACGTAGAGGTGTTATTCTCCCACAGCTCTTGTCCGCTTAATGCAAAGTAAAGATGAAAGGGAGCAGGTGGGGAAGCTGTAGAAAGTGATCGGTGACTCTGTGTAGCTTGTTAGTGCTCTGGTTATAAATCTGAAGTGAGCTCAGGGTTAATTATTATTGGAACTAGCAACTCTTTCTTGGTGCTTTCACTTCTACTGCTTAACAGCAAGTTGGATTTTTTGTTATTTGCTTAGTTTTTTCTTATGGTAACCCTAGCCTTTCTGTGTGCATCTTGTTTCAGTTCAAGTCTTTTTTCTGTTTTTATTAGGCTTTTCTAGTGTTTGTTAGTATTATACCCTTATTGTTCTAATCCAGAAATAACAAATGATAGATATCCATTTGCCATTTGTGCCTCTAACAACTAACCGGAGTGAGAGATTTTTCAGAGTCTCTTAGAAATTCACTACCTTTGGTTAGAGCAACGTTTACTTCTGCTACTGCTTTGACAGTTGGACATAGGCTATGCCAGCCGCTGCAGAGGGAGCGGCTGGCACTGAGCTCCTGGAATATGGAAAAAGATTAAATGGAACATCTTGATCCCTTTCTCTGAAAAAGGAAATAATCTTCCCCTGATATTGCTGTTCATTGTCCAACAAAGCTGTGACAGTGGCTTATTCTGCAGCCCTGTTACTATAAAAGGGATGTGCTGTGGATGGTCATTCCTTCCCAGTGTGGTCAGCTATTTCATGGCTATTTCTGTTCCCCCTCCGGGAACGTGCAGCTCCTCTCCCGCTGCAGGCGGTGGGGCTGCAGTCTGCTAGGCAGACCAGGGCTGGGGTTTGGCAGTGCAGGAGCGCGTCCCACGGAGGCAAGTGTCCTACAAACCACAGAGTGGAGCTGGAGCATGGGTGGGAGGACGCCAGTCAAACATGGGCTGTGCTGGAGCCCGTAATTAATGCACAGGAGGCATCAAATCTGCAGAAGCCTCATTAAGAGATCGAAAATGAGCTGCAAGCAGCCTTACCACAAATAAACAAACTCCAAACGTGTTGATCAATAGGAGGAAAAATCCACGCGCAGGCTGTCGGAGCTGCTGTTCCAGATGTGTGGGTCTG
>NW_010558964.1:0-5011 GCF_000687285.1 Phaethon lepturus
CTCGGCCGGCCCCGCTCCCCCTGGAGGGGGAGTTGCAGCTCCCCTCGCCCCCTTGACCGAGCGCTGAAAGGAGCCCGCAGGTATCCGGCAGCGAAGAGCAAACATTGCACTTGAGTCTCAAGGGCTTTTCCCTTCCTCTTGCCCTGCTTCGTGGTTGGTTTTGCTTGTTGGCTCTGGGCAGCGGCGCAAGCAGAGCCGAGCCCCCCTGAGCCCCACTGGGGCCCGAGTGGCTGATGGAAACCCCGATTCCATCAGTGCCTCAGCCCCTCTGAAGCAAGTGGCTCTGCGCAGTGCATGGCTCGACGCAGAGCGCAGCGATCCAGCGTGCTGGAAGCGTGCAGGGAGAGGTGGGGGACCCTCACCCCCAGGAAAGCGGGGTGCTGCTGTCCTGGCAGCCCTGTCCTTTAGGAATGTGCAAGGGTTCAAAGCGCAGCCTGGAATGTGGTTTCTGTTGTTGAGTCCTGAACATGCTGCGGTGCAGCGTGGGACCCACGAAAGGCACTTGCACACCAACCCACACGTGACTGTGGCTGAGCAGTGAGGGTCCACCTGCGAGCGGTGAGCCTGGCCTGGCCAGGCTCTGAGGGCTGAGCAGAAGAGGGGGTGTGAGATTGGATCACTGAGGTGCCGCAGAGGCATGTCATGGGAATCTGAGAGGCTTTCTTGTGTAACACGACAGCTCTTAATTAAGTCAGATCTGCCTTTTCCTTTAGCCTAACTGCTCCGGAAGAAGCTGCTGTTTTGCTGCATAATTGGGGCCTTGAAATGTAGCTCCCACCCATAGACCTAGAAGGATCCCTCCCCTGGGGATGGGTGAGAAGATTTGGCTTTCCCAGTCTGAACATAGCAAAGCTTGTCCAGGGAATCTCTGAGCTGACAGAAAACTTAACCTCCCCTTTAGGACAGGGACTCGTTTCTCTAGCAGCGTTGGTCTATTATAATGCAAATGAAATACACAGGCCAATGACTCTTCAATAAATGCCGGAGATAGTCAAAGGCTCGACTAACTAGTACCTCAGCGAGCTGGCCATGTAGGAACAGGAGGCTTAACCACAAATCTCACTTCTTCCCACAAATTCTTTCTTGTAGCACTCAGCATTTCCGGACCTGTTTAATCTTCAGGCTTATCCTGAGCTGGGTTGTTTGCTCCTTCTCTAAGTGGCTTTCACTTCCTAAATGCCGAGCTGTGAGAGCAGGTACGGCCGCCTCCGCCAGTTACCCCTCGTGGGCTGTGCGGATCCGACGTTACCGGCTGAGGCTGTAAAGCTGGAGCTGCTCCATGCATGGTTTTTGCCTCTGGCTAATCAGAAACTACCTCTGTCAGATGCACTGAATATTGAACCATCTCGTTTTACTGCCTAGCTTTCTTTTTCCTCTGAATTTTAACCAACCTACGTAGCCTTAGCTTAGAGCAAGGTGTGTCTAATCGGTTGGTAGACTGCAGGGAAGACCAGGCTCCTGCAGCTGAAGGATTTGTGGGGACTTCCATGAACATTCTTTGTATTAAAATCTTGTTTTCTGGTTAGAAGTCCTTTAGGTGAAATAGCGCTCGTGCCTTCTGGTGGGTACTTCTGCCAAGCACCTTTCCCAGTCCTTGGAAAATTATTGTGCCCCTGAAATACCAAGCAGGTGGGAAGGGAGTTGCTGGCTCTCTTTCTTTTCCTTTTTCCTTTTCCCCTGCATTTTTTGGTTTGAAGACTCAGTAATGTGTCCATGGTGGTGCAAACTGGCTCCTGCACCTGTTTGCGTGGCAGCATCTGTCTTTTTCTTTTTTCCTCCTCTCAGCCTGGTGTTTCTCCCAGCCTGGTTCCCAAGCCCTGGCCTGGAGCCAAGTCAAACGGGAAGGGGGACCTCCCGTGGGACTCGCTTGCAGTGTCAGAAACGTACTTGTGGGCTTGCGTGGTGTCAAGGGGAAGGCAGCACCTGGAATACTCCAAAGCAGCAAAGCCCCTTTTGATCTCCGCTAAGGGGTGAACCCCGGTCTCTTCCGTAGTGGGTTGTAATCCATATTTCATGGAGCACGAAATGCTGCACTTGCAATCTGGAACAACTTCTGAAGTGCTGCCTGGGGTTGTAGCTTAATGCATCTTTCAGCAGCTGCTGAAAATACCTGTTCTGCCCCAAAAAACTTTAATTAAAAGCCTTTTTGACTTGGAAAGTACTCTCAAGTTCTCTAGGCTCCTGCAGCAAGACTTCTTGGGGCTGTTTCCTGCAGGACATTCTTCTCGTAGCGTTGATGGTGGAGGCAGCGTGTAGGCTGTGGCAGTGTCTGTCCCTGCAGCCGCTGGTCCCCCTCTCCAGGGTGGCCGGGCACAGCCTTTTCTGTCTCAAGGGGAGATCCTCTGCTGTCAGCCCCCTTAGGTAGGGGATGTTTTGGAACGAAGCCGCTTCTCGGCGCCCCTGGGGAAGGATGGGGTGGCCAAGGGATTAGCCTCCCCGGCAGGGTTTGACGGGCAGATAAATCGTCCCACCCTGAGCGGCTGGTTCAGTCTCTGTTATAAGAGACGTGGACCCCAACAGTGCCGTGCCCTCGCTCTGCATTGTGCCCGAGCCTTACGCAGGCAGCTGGCCTGCGGGCGGGCAGCGCTCGGCGAGGAGAGCCCTGGGGCTCTAACAGTGCCCTAAACCTGCTCGCTGCTGCAGCCCTGGCTCCGGTCTGCCTCGGAGGTCACTAACTGCCGGGCTCATAGGCGAGGGCGTTCTCCAGCCCTCTGCTGAATACAGCCAGAGGCATCTCCTAAGGCTTCCCGCGCTGGCAGCCTGGAGCCACTTTGTCTTTTCACGGCAGTGGATCTTGCCCTGAGCCCCGGCTCAGCAGTGTATGTGCATGAGCATCTTGGTCAGCAAGAAATGTGCTGTGTGCACCCCAAAGTGCTGAGGGTGTTGGGCTGGAGGTTGAGCTTTAGAGGGGAGATGAATAGAGTAAGTCAACAGGAATTTGGGAGGGCAGGAGCAGGCTGACTTGCTGCATAAAGGCTTTGCCTGCATTCTAGCGGGGGTCAGCTAGTCAGGGGCTGGAAAATTGTTAAACTTTAACCTGTTAACCTAGCGCAAAGGTCAGGGAAAAGAATACCTGGCTTTCAAGAAGCTATTAAGCGTCTTCAGTATTGCTTTTACAGAAACTTGGGCCTGGGTTATTGAACTTCCCTTGGCCAGAGTCCATTCTGCTTGGCTGCTTCAGCCCATGGGGCTGGTGCAGGCACAGTGCTGCGCCGGCGCTCAGGAGGCAACCGCTGCCCTGGCCAGTGCTGGCCTGAAGTGGCCCAGTGCAGCAGAGATGTGCTCTGGGGCCAAAGGGTCTCCACCGGCCATCTCTCATGTGCCCATCTGAGTCCTTAAAATTGGCACGTCCTTCTCCCATGAAGACACTGATGTGGCAGCTGAGATCTCCCTGCTTCAGCGTCTGGTGACTTGCTGTGGGTGCCACAGGCCTTGCTTAGCAAGGGTTGCAAACTCGCTCTGAGCCTTTTGCTGCTCGGCAGGCTGGGTCTTGAGGGACGATGTTTCCGACCCCCCTAAATCGGGAGGAGATGAGGCCAAGCATCTGTCCTGTGCTGCCAAAGGCAGAGGAGGGTCCCTGCGCGGCGTAGCCATGAGCATCCCTCCTGCGCTGGCAGCTGGGGCCGGCGGGTGTCCGTGGCCCCTCTCCTCGTTGCTGGGAGACCGGGTGCAGGGGTCCCTTTACAGGATTAATGCTGTTCCGCATTCTTGTCTGATACAAAAAAAGAGGTTCTGCTGGATTCAGTTGTAAATTCAACCCTAGGAGCACATTGTCTCTTCCCCATCCCCTTTGAAAGAGGATTAGAAGGCATCTATTCTCCAGCACTTACTCTTCTTTCTCCTCCCCTTTCAATTTCCTTGTAGAGGATAACTTGAAAACTCAAGCGAGAGCCTGGAACGCGGCTCACGTCACCGGCACTGGGTCTCCCGGCCGTCTGGAACACGGTCCTGTGCCTAGGAGGGATCTGCTCCTTAACACCAACCTTTCTCTTACCTCTACATAATCAGCTCCTTGAAATAAATGTTTGTGAGGAAAGCAGAACCTGTTTTTTCATTTTCATGACCCCAAGAAGACGTTGTCGTTGTTGTTATCTTCCAAGTCATGTGTGCAGGTCACATTCCTTTGGCTGGCCGCGGTCCAGCGGCGGCTGTAGCCTGGGACACCATTCCTGTAAGCCATGGCACATAAATGAGGAGCAGGGCTGCGCTACCTGCGGGAGGAGGCTTGGGAGCTCCTCTGGTAGGAGCTGGCAGCAGGTTTCCCTTGGGGGGAGATGGGGGGAGCTTCTTGTTTGTGCACAGCAGCAGGGCTTGGAACATATAAAAACCTGGTTTTATAAAGTTCACTTTTATTGGAGTTGCTTCAATGGAGCCGTGCAGCATGGTTCTCAGATACAGCACGCCTGGGTGGAGAAGCTGGGCCATTGATCTCTTGCTTGTGAGCCCTTTCCCGAAAGAGCCGGGTGGGTCTCTTGCCCGGCAGAAGGCTTTGGGCAGCTGTGATGCTCCTGGCCCCGACAGCCGGGTGACCCTCTGTGCTGTGCTCATCCGCAGGTGGCTATCAAGTCAATCCGGAAAGACAAAATCAAGGATGAGCAGGACCTTGTCCATATCCGGAGAGAGATTGAGATCATGTCCTCCCTCAACCACCCCCACATCATCGCCGTCCACGAAGGTGAGTCCTCCCCTCCCCTCTCCAGCAGCATCCCTGAGCGGAGCCTCCTCCGTGGGGCTGGGCGCCAGGGCAGGGTCTGCAGCAGTGGGGTTAACGCTCGCCGCTCTGTTCCCTCTGCTCCTTCAGAGCAGAAGCTCTTTGCCGTCGCCTGTGCCGTGCTGGTGACTCGGTGCCGGCAGGGATCCCCCGCCTGCGTGCCGAGCAACGGTGAGGGGAAATACCTGCTCCAGAAACAGCCGCTTCCCGTCCCAGCCCCTCCCGCCCGGAGAGGGAAGCTGGCTCCAAAAGTTTACGTGGCCTCTTGAGGCTGGAAGCCCCGGTGCTGCAGCCGGCGAG
>NW_010558964.1:5069-5311 GCF_000687285.1 Phaethon lepturus
CCGGTGGCGCCGGTTGTGCGGGCCACCCGCCCCAGCCACGGGAAACGGGTGCTCAGGGAAGCGGCAAGTGCTGGAGCAGTGGGAATCTCTGTGGCTCTGCGCTCAGCCCGAGGCAGGAGCTAATCTAGGTACCAGAGTCCTTCTCATTCCCTCCCCTGGGGCACAGGGAAACCAAACCATGGCGTGCTGGGAGAGCTCCGGGTGCTGCTGGGCTTGGCTTTATGGCCGGGGGGTCGGGGCAG
>NW_010558964.1:5624-6010 GCF_000687285.1 Phaethon lepturus
CGTATGGCCGGTGCCTGGGTTATCGCCGCCTCGCTGGTGTACGTGAGGTATCCAGAGTCCTTTTGTCCTCTAAACAAAAGCGAGTGGATTGGCAGTTCATACACCGTGTTTGCAAGGGCTGAGTCACGCTGACTGCTGGAACTTGAAAATATTGAGGCAGCTTTCCTCAAACAGGAAGAAAATGCTCCACCTCTTGGCCTGTGCCTTGTTGGGAGCAATGGGAATGCGCAGAAAGGCCACCGGGCCGTGCCAGCCGGTAGCTCCGTCACCTTCCCCCTTGGCAAGGCTCTGTCTAGCGAAGAGCCACGCGCCGTAGTCACCCTCTGGCAGAGCAGAGCCCTTTCTCCTGTGCTCTGTGGCCGCAGAGGCTGCCTGGCCAGCAGCCC
>NW_010558964.1:6059-7188 GCF_000687285.1 Phaethon lepturus
CCCGCTGGCACTGTGGGATGCGGGCGGCAGCTCTGGCTGTCCCCCCCTCTGATCTGCAGGTACCTGCAGAAACCCCCACGCCTTCTGTTTTGCAGAACAGACTGAGGGCACGGGCAGTGGCGTGGGCAGTCTGTTAGAGTTGGTCAGGGCTCCACCTGCTCATCAAAAGGCATGTGCTAACGAGAAGTCCTTTAGCTCTGAGCGTCCCTCCTAACACCCTGTGGCTTCCCCTCTTCGGGCAGTGTTTGAGAACAGCAGCAAGATCGTCATCGTGATGGAGTACGCCAGCAAGGGGGACCTGTACGACTACATCAGTGAGCGGCAGCGGCTGACGGAGCAGGAGGCACGCCACTTCTTCCGGCAGGTCGTGTCGGCCGTCTACTACTGCCACAAGGTGGGTCGGCACTGCCCTTCCCACCGCCTTCCCGGGGGAGAGCGGAGGGACGGGCTCCCGTGTGCTCGGCAGGGCTGGCTCCGGGCAGAGGTGCGGCAGCCGGGGCTGGGTCGGGGTGGGGAAGCTCAGCCTGGGCTGGGAGGTGAGGGGAGCTTGTGGTGGTTGGCCTTTCCCAGGAGAAGGGTTAATCCTGCCCCTTATCTGAAGGGTGCGGCAGCCCTTGGGCTTGTGCGGAGGCAGTGCCCAAGCAGCTTTTGGGAAGTCCTTGCCTTGGCTTTCCGCTGCTGCAGAGTGGGGCTGACTAACCCTGACAAGGAGTTATTGGCTCCCGTCCCACGCACCCAAGGGAGACGCCCGGGGCTGTCTGCCGGGGCTGAAAGCTGCGCCCTGGGTCACCCGTCTTGTCCTCTGAAAGGGACGTAAAGCTATAGGGCTCTGTCTGGGGCTGTGGGACCAGCCGTGCCTGCCCTGGAAGGACCCTGGAGCCCGCGGCTCTCCCTGGAGGATGCTCTAAGGGTCCCTCCCGGTCGTGCCTCAGTCCTGGGTACCTGTGTGCCCTTGGCAGGAAGGGGCGTTGCAGGGCATCCTCTGAACCCGAGGCAACCTGGGGTCTCGCTTAGCTGGGCAGCAGCAGGTCCTGGAAGATCATGGAGCTGTGCCCACCGTGCCCCGGGGGGAGCTGGCACCCGCGGCTCTCGTGGGGCTGTGGCTGGGGGGGGGGGGGGGGGGCCCCGG
>NW_010558964.1:7338-7538 GCF_000687285.1 Phaethon lepturus
GGTGAACGGCAGTGACCTCCCCGTGCCGCCTGGCTTGCCTTTCCTCAACCATGCTGTCAACTAAACCCGGCTCTCCCTTCCCTCCCGCAGAATGGGATCGTTCACAGGGACCTGAAGCTGGAGAACATCCTTCTCGATGCCAATGGGAACATCAAGGTGAGAGGCTGGTGGGGCCTGGCCACGCTTTGGGGTGTCACCCA
>NW_010558965.1:0-11240 GCF_000687285.1 Phaethon lepturus
CGTGCCGCCTGACCGCAGCCTTTGCGAGCCTCGAAGCAGAGCGTCCCGCGCGAGCCGTGTCCCTGACTCACAGAAACCTGCTGGGGAAAAAAAGCCTCCCCCGCAGCCAAGCTAGCTCAAACCCACCTGTGAAAAGCCTCCGTTCTTTTAAGTTTTAGGACTTTAAAAAAGAGAATTCTTTAGTTTCTTTCAGTTCTTCAGCTGAACTTGCTGCTGCTTCTTCAAAAGCCTCATTAGCCAAGTGTCCGGGCTGGGACACACGGTGTGGCCGGATCCAGCAGGCTGCAGGGTTCGTGATCCCTCCAGTGTTGTTTTTTTTATTCCATTCAGCTTGATTAAAGTGAGTATTTTAAAAATTAAGCAACACCCACGAATTCGGTGAGACTCACGGGGCTTTAAAAGCAGTGCCTGAGTGAAAGCAGAGCACGGCAAAGCCGCTGAGGGCCGGGAGGAAATTTCATTCCAGCTTTCTGAAGATACAACGCTGACTAAATAATTTCCCCTTGTCTTTTCCAGCACTGATGGCTTAATATCATCCACCGATTGCTGGGCTTTGTAGATAAAGAGTGCCTATATGCCCGGTTTTGGAAACCTTTTAAGGCAGAATAAATGTGCGCCTATCTCTTGCTGGCAGCGGGCAGCGGCTCCACGCCTCTGCGGGCAGAGGGGTGGGCAGACCACGGGGAGGCGGCGCAAAAAGCCTTGCTGCGGCTTCCCAGTGTGACCTTGGTCACCTCTCCTGGCTCTACAGCACGCCCAGCACCCGGCTGTGAAAGGGAAGAGCTCAAGTTTTCCTCCGAAGACCCCCTCAGCGCAAACTCTGCGGCTCGGATGGGGCTTCACACCATCGTCTGCTTCCTGGGCAGGAGCGATCCCGGGGCGGGAGAGCAGGCTGGGCCGGAGAGGCCATGCTGGGTGGGTGCGGGGAGGGCTTTGCCGGCATTCCCGTGCTCCGTTAGAGGCACACAGGGTGAAAAGAGCCCCTTCAGCCCCTCCGGTGGTGCTCCTGAGCATCAGTTCCGTACGCTCTCCGCTGCGGGCAGATCTCCGCGCTTACGAGATCCTTCCTGATGCTTTGGGTTTTATGGGAAAGAAACCCCAGCGTGCTCTGAGCCTCGCTATCTCCGGGCAGAACGGGAATGAATTTCTGTTGCTCGGTCCATCCTGAGCCATCCCTTGTGGCTGTCTGTCTGTCTGTCTGCTGAGTCCCGGGAGTTTTCCTTCCTGGAGGAGCGTTTGCCAAAGGTTTGCAGCAGCTCGCTCTCTGCATCCCACCACCAGCCCGTCGTACGTCTGGCTTTGCAGATGCTCCGCTTTTATTCTTAGAAAGTCCTAAATATTTCCGCTTTCCTTCTGAATAACTCCAGTGATCGGGGGTTGCTGATCACTCTGACGAGCCTCAGCATTTGCTATGAATCCATCCTATTTAATGCTGAATATTTTTCTGAGCCTTCACTTGGCTGGGCACCCGGGTCCGTGGCAGAGGTGCTGACAGGCATCGCATTTTCCTGTTTGAACAGAAATGACATTTGAGTTGAAGCTTCATCAGGGGCTTTTTACACTGCAGATTTTCAATGCGTAAATGTTATATATGCCGGTAAATGCGCCTGTCACCTCGCCGGTTGGTGACATCCTGACATTTGCTCTCCCTGGGTATCTTCCCTTGCCGGCGATGCGGATTGATTCCTCCCGTGCATCCTCTTGCCTTGGGAAGTGACCTTAGAGCTGGGAAGTGGTGGGTTCTCATTGGACTTGCTCTTTAGTGACTGATTTCTACCCACGCTTTTTCCCCACACGGGGTTCTCTCGAGGCCCTTGAGCTGGTAGCTATCAGCAACGTGTGGGTCCTGCAGTCTAGGTCTGGGACTGAGCTTGCGGTGCTGTAACGCCGGCGCTGGTCGCAGCGTCCAGCGGCAGAGGTAGGAGAGCACCCACCTGCTCTTGGTCTTGGTGTTAAAGTGTTTGCTCCAGCTAGTGGGTTGTTGTTTGTTTGGGTTTTTAAATTTGGCATTGTAATTGTTCTTTAATACGTTAAATCAAAGTGCGTTTTACGACATGCCCTTTGCAGCTTACAAGCACACGTCTCTGGAAGAGAGTCTAGAGTGAGTCATTAATCAGAAAATGATTTGTCTTGGTGCAAAATAACCATATGCTGCTCTGAATTTTGCTGGTAGCCTCTGTTTTAATAATAGATGAAAGAAAAGCTGTATGTTTGACATGGGCTTTTCACCTGAATTCTGCAAACCAGACAAAAATCTTCTTTTCAAACAGCGAGTGAAACTTGAGAACCATTAAAGCCCAGGGGAGCCGGTGCCCCTCGCCTTACCTTAGCCAAAGCTCACGCGATGCGGCGAGTCCCGTGCGCCGAGGGAAGGGCCGGTTTTGTCCCTGGGGCCAGGTGGGCTTTCGCGGACACGCTGGCTTCCTCCCTGGTCAGAGGACGAGAACAAACTCCTAACAGCCACGTGTGCCAGTCCAACGTTCATCTTCTGGGACTGTCCCGTGGCTGTGGGCATCAGCTAAATACAGAGGAATACGTTGAGGTTATTTTGATCTTAGATACGGTTTGATCATCATCATCCTCACTAGAGCCTATCGAGAGAAGTCGGATAAAGTGTCACTGCATCAAGTGGGGAGTCGTGTATTTGGGGGCTAGAAAGTCTTCTCCACCCCGAGTGCTCCTCAGCTGCCGATGGCCGGGAGGGAGGAGAGTGGGTCTGGCTGATCACAGCGAGAGCAGAACCCTCCAGCGTGCTGCAGCCGTGGCAAAGCCAACACGGCACCGATGAGTCCTGCGGGATTTACAGCGGGAGGGAGCACTGATGCCTTTGTGCAAGGCGCCAGCAAAGCCTCCTCCAGCAGCTTGATGTCTAATCAGGTAAGATTAATTCCGGCTAGGGCAGGTGTGGAGAAAGGTTATGACTGGGAAGCAAAGAGCCTGTCTGTGAGATGGGACTGGAAGAGCTTGGTTTGTTTGGCTTTGCAAAATGAAGGCTGAGAGGAGACGTGATTTGTCCTCTGTAAATACATTGGGAAAAAGAACAGCTATAGAAGCTACTTAAAAGACAGTGCTGCCATAAGAACAAATGGATATGAGCTTGTCCTGAATAAATTCAGGCTGGAAGTTAGACTTCTAACCATCAAAGTTGGAGGGAGGGAACCACACAACTAGCTTTGAGATGGAACTTGATAATTTTCGGAAGACATTAATATCCTGTGGTTGCCTGTGGCAGCGGGAACCCGGCTGTGCGGGGAGCCTTGTGGTCCTCTTCCTTGCCTTCGCCTGGCTCTGCCTCTTCAAGAATGCTTTTGGGCAGAGCTCTTGTGTTTTCCCACGGCTGGAGAGCAAAGTCCTGGCAGTGACGTGACTGGTGGCCCTGCTGTGCTTGAGCAAAGATGCCATGAGCGGAGCGCGATGGTGCTGGAGGACCTTGCAGCAGTCCAAGTGCATCCTCAGACTAAGTCACATGAAGGTTGCACCTCAGTGTCCTGAGCTGTGAAATAACCCCATCAGGCACAGCGCAGGAGCACTGGGAGGTTCCCTGGTCCAAGTCTGCCCCATTTGTTATCTTCAAGTGTCGTCAGTTTTGATTTGTGTGCTTGCCCATCCACCTGAGTCCCGTCTGCTCAGTGTCCGTGCTGCACACCTCCTGTGCCCCACAGAAAGGGTCTGCACCCCGGGATGCTCCTGTCTTCTTTTCAGGGTTGTGGTGGTGCTCAGCACAGCAAAACCAGCTCCATTTGAGTATCTGTACAATTGTTAAGAACAGGGCTGTGTCTGGAAAGTGCCCCCATGGAGTGTGCGGGGACTTTCAGAAGCTTCTGCCTTGGACCTGTGCAAAACCAGTAACCAACGCAGATGAGGGAGAGGTCTGTGGCTGTGTAAGCTGTTGTATCACATTCCCGCTTGTTGACTTTATTCTGATACGCAAACAACCGTTAATTAATTCCTCTGGCAAACTTTCCTGATGGGAGAGATGCAGTAACAAGTCCTGCTGTGAGCGGTTGGCATATACTGTTTGATTTATAATGTTTGATAATCTAACATTTCTCCAGAAGATCCTTGACGCTCCTCCGCGTTCGTGTCTTTCGCAGGATGCTGGAGTATTCCCTGGACCTGCAGAACGTCAGCTTCTCAGCGGTCCGTACTGTCCGCGTCCTGCGGCCGCTCAGGGCCATTAACAGGGTCCCCAGTAAGTCGGATCCTTATTCTCCCCAGTTGATGCACGTTCTCTGTTTCTGTGCCCCAAAGATGGAAGAGCAAACACAGATGCTTCCCAGCTTACATTGCAGCTCAAACATTCGCCCAAGCCTGGTAGTGCTAGGTCCTACCACCTCTCCCCGGTTTCCAGAGCCTGTCATTCTCCTACTTTCAACAATATTGCTTTTGACACCTGTGGCATTGGAGATGAGCCACGAACCAATGCGATGTCCAGGACTGTCTTCAGACGCCTTTCTTTCTCATCTGAATGGGGTCTTAGGCTGCTAAGATGAAGGGATGCAGGTGATAGGGGTTGACTGAGCCAACAGCCTTTGCCAGGCGGCATGGGCAGAGGGGTCTGAGCTGTGCTGCTCCCACTCTCCCTGTGCTGCCCCATCCTTTCCTGGAGAAACCGCGGTGAAGAAATCTTGTGCCTGGAGACGGCCCACCATGAGGTGCTGAGGAGCCTCCTCTTGGAGCATCTCTTGCTCTGCTCCCCAGAGCTGGTCCATACAGCCAAAAACCCCAACATCTCCAAAGCAAGCCTGGGTGGGGTGGGAGGTGGCTAGTCACTCCTGGTGTATTAGGTCATGCATGAGGATCTCAGGCTCCCCCTTGAAGAGCAGTGGGTGGCCTTGCCTGCTCCTGCACAGCAGCAGGCGATGGCGACCCAGCCCTGTGCTCGGAGAGGCATTGGCCATCGCAAACCCAACCCACCTGCCCAGGGAGCCGCTCCTGCTGCGCCGTGCTGGGCGCAGCCCGGAGCACTGCGAGAGGCGCTGAGCTCCGTCCTTCTCGGACGCTTACAGGTCAGGTGTGTTAAGCGTAAGTACAACTGCATCAGGAACGTCATTTTCCCGGCCCTTCAATCCTGGGTATCGAATCCAGCGCTGTTTTAGCCAAATTAAGTCCAAGGCTGAACTCCCTTATCTGAACTAGCCCAATGCCTTGACGAGAACTGATCAGCTTCAGTCCTGTCTGCCGATGCTGCAGGTGCCTGGGCTCTGTTTATTTTTCTGGTCCTGACTCTTGAACTTAATCTGGCTTTGCTGCTGCTGCTGCTGTTTCAATCATTACGGTAGCTTCAAAATCCTGTTTGCAATGTTTTTTTTATCTCCACTGCTGAACTGATGGATGGCTGAATTTATCCACCACTGTCTAACTGGGGATGTAATTCACTTAATGTATTTTGAAATCCCGGGTAATTCATCTTGGCTTCTCTGCAACGTAGTTACAATGGGATAGAAATGTAAGGTGGGAAAAAAAAAAAAGAGAGTTTTGTATGATGATAAATGCAGTAACCACAGAAAGTAATTTCAGTTAATTAGGAGTTGATGCAAGGTGGTTGTTCCCCAATAGAGGAGTAGAAGAAAAACCCTGACGGAGGAGGTAACAGCATCAGGAAGAGAGAAAAAAGTCTCTTGAAGTATCAAAGTAAAGGGTGCAACAGTAAAGCTTTCTTTAAATGAAAATCAATATAAGTCAGTGAGAGAATGCAGAAGATGGGGAAAGAAGGCGAGCAAGAGATGAGCAGAATATTACAGAGACGTCAGATGAAATCAATTTTTTTGTGTGTAAATGTCAAGTTGAAGTCACCATCAATTTGTCTTCGTTACAGAACTGGATGTTCCTGAACTTGTGAGAATTAACTGCCAGAGAGAGTCCTGTATTTTAAGGAAGAGAGGGGATTTAGGGTAGATGAGGGGAATTAGGGAGGGAAGGGAATTTTCATATATACTGAGTGGGGAAAGAGCAAGGAAGAACGTCAGAGTTTGGTCTGAGGGGAGAAAGGAGATGTATAATTGCTAGAAAACTTTAGGACGAGAAGAGGACTTGAGATGGGAAGTGAAGGGAGAGGAGAAGGGAAGGTAGGTCCTGTGCCCAGGAGCAGGGCACGGATGAAAAGGGGTATCACCGGGGCTTTTTGGGGAAACCAGAGAGGACTGGGGAGCTGCGGGTGTTTGCAAGCCATGTGCGGATGATGAGAACAGTGCTTGGGAAGGCGGTGGCTGTCAGCGGAGGGAAAAGTATGGATGGAAAGGAAAAGGTCAGGAGGACATAGCTGGTATAATTCAGCATGGACCTTTCCTTTTCGCTGACGGCTTCCTCTTCGCCTCAGGTATGCGCATCCTGGTGACACTTCTTTTGGACACGCTGCCCATGCTGGGGAACGTCCTCCTCCTCTGCTTCTTCGTCTTCTTCATCTTTGGCATCGTGGGAGTCCAGCTGTGGGCAGGTTTGCTCAGGAACCGGTGCTTCCTCCCGGAGAACTTCAGCATGTAAGTCTGTGCAGGCAGCAGAAGTGTCTCTCCAGCTCGGGCGAGTCTATCCCCCCAGGACACTGGGCTATCTTCCAGTAAAAAGCTCTGGTCTTCCGTAAATGCTCCCTCCTAAATGCCACCACAACTCCTGTCCAGGCGTGCACGGCTGGAACAGAGCAAGCCAGGACAACTTGCCAGTCGAGTCTTGCAGGGCTGTCCTTAACCCTCAGCTGGCACTCGGGAACCTCTCTGATTGATAAGAGCCTCCATAAAAAACCTGCGAGTAAGAGTTCAGGCTTTCTAAATTCAGCATATCATTAACACGTGACCTTTTCTGCGCTCGTTGAGACGTTGAGGTCTGAATCCCGTGCGGGAGCTGCTGGTGTTTATTGGTATGGCATTTGTAGTCCCACCTAAACCCCAGGGGAGGCTGATGGAGCTACCATACATTTCAGGATGCTAGATCCTTTTCAGTCTCGGAGCAAGAGATAGTCCTCGTCCCAAAGTGTTATTTTTCACAGATCCCTGGATTTTAAGGCCAAGAGGACTATTGTGATCAAATGGGATTTCGTAGCACCCAGTTTCCTGGCCAGCCAGCCTGCCAGATGTAGGAATGTTTGAACAGTGGTTGAAATATCCCTCAGCTCTGGTAGCTGTCAGCCTCCTTCAGACCAGGATTTCTATACCTGTTCTCCTACTTACCTGCTTTTTTCCACCACCTCTCTCCCGTTGGATGCTAGGAGAAGGGCAGGTGGCTGCACGCCGCTTGATGGCTGCTCTGCCGAGCTCTGGCACCCTTGCCACCTTTCAGGGGGTCGCTTTCAAATGTTGACTCCCCGGGGCTGATCGGGCTAGATCCACACTTGGGTGGAGAAGTTCTGCAAGCCCAAAGCCTCTCTCTTGCATACAGCAGGACTCTGACGATGTGGTGGCGAGGCTGGCTCTTGGACTTGGCGTGATGCACCTTTTGTCCTCTCCCACACATTTCCTAATCAAGTGCCACTCCTCTTGTAGGTTGTGCCCTCAAAGGGCAGTTGGGAGAGTCATTGCCAGGGCACGTCCCTGTTAATAAGTGGCAGCGGAGCAGAGGGACCGCTTCACCACTGAGTAAATCCAACAGAGCCACAGGTTTGGGTGCCGTTTAATTGAGCCAGAATTCCAGGGGTTTAGATAAGCTTTGAAGGGTATTAAAGGCAATTCTGCAGGAATTAACCGGGCTGAACTAGGCTTAAAAATATCTTTGCGAGCTTTAGTGGGAGTCCTGGCAGCATTAAGGAGATAGCTGTGTGCAGAGCAAGAAGCCAGTTTCTGGCTGGCCGTGGGTTGTTTCATCTCCCTGAAGAGTGTTTTTGCCTGGTTTGCTGTGGTAAGGCCACCCTCAGAGGCAATTTAGAGCTTATCTGCGGGCTGAACAGGCACTGAAATGTAGATGAAGGCCCTGTCTCTGGTTTTAGGAAGCTTGGGAGGTCCTTGTACATAGAGTCTCCCCAAGCCATTGTCAGCATCTCCAGGAGGACAGGAGATACAGGAGCTTAAACTGACTGATTGCCATCTTACAGCAGCAAAGACATTTCAGAGAAGCCCTGCTGGGCTGAATCCTGTTCTTAGTCCCCTAAAGTCAAAGCCAGAGCACTTCCAGATGGAGTGACTCTTAGTAATGTCATCAGAGGGTTGCTGAGTGCATTGCCTCAGTTCTCCAAAGCCCAGTTAGGGACATCATCTCACCCGCTGGGGCTGCAGAAAGTCCAAGGGGATCCCTTTTAAAAAAAAAGCTTTAAGATCCAGAATAAAAGATGTCAGACTTCGTTGCTGTTACACTTGTTACCTTGCCAGATTGCCTGCAATCGGTGTGCAAACCCCAGCCCTGTCTGGACTCTTTCAGCCCCTACACGGTGGATTTGGAGCGATACTACCAGACAGAGAACGAAGACGAGAACCCTTTCATCTGCTCCCAGCCCCGGGAGAACGGGATGCGCTACTGCCGGAGTATCCCAACGCGGAGGGAAGAGGGTCTCGAGTGCACCCTGGATTATTATTCCTACAACGACACCACCAACACGTCTTGTGTCAATTGGAACCAGTATTACACCAACTGCTCTGCCGGGGAGCACAACCCCTTCAAGGGAGCCATCAACTTTGATAACATTGGCTATGCCTGGATCGCAATATTTCAGGTGAGCCCTGTGTGCAAACTGTCACGAGGTGGGGAACAGCCGGTCATGCCCCCCGACATGTTCCCAGGGGCTGTGTAATCGCACTCCTGGGGGCTATTTTGCATCAGCAAACACTTACAGAGTAGTGCATGGGTGCTCAGAATGTCAGGGATGACACAATTTGATGCCTTCTTCGAAGATGCTTCCATCTCACATGCATGGACAAAACCCCAGTCTCCAAACCCTCTGTGTGTACAAGACGACCATTCTGATGGGGAGCAGAGCCTAGAGACTGCTCTTGCCTCTGCAAAATGCAGTAGCGGGCCTTCGGTCCAGCTGGAAAAGAAGGGCTGGATTCAGCCTGGGCTGCTGGCAACATGGCTGTTGGTATTGGTGGGAGCAGGATTTGGCTCCTCAGTGTCTTGTACTGCACCAAGACCAGCTACGAGGTGTCAGAAATGACCCAGCCAGGAGAAATGTTGTTTGTGCAGTTGATGCTGAGCCTTGACGGGTTCATTTTCCCTTCCTGTCTCCACCAGGTCATCACACTGGAAGGCTGGGTGGACATCATGTACTTCGTCATGGACGCACACTCCTTCTACAACTTCATCTACTTCATCCTCCTGATCATCGTGAGTGGTCTTAGGGGAACATGGGAGTCCTCCTGGCATTTGGAGAGGGCAGAGTGGAGTGACCCAGAGGAACAGGGCAGATAACACAGTGAATATAAAAGCTGGTGCCGCGGAGGAGGGGTGGAGACCAGCCTGTGGGAAGACAGGCATTGCATTGCAGCTGCATTTTGTTGCAAACATGAAGGAAAGAAAGAAAGATGCACTTAAGCTATGGTAGATGCACTTCTGTTGCTGCTGCTTCTACTGCTTCTCTCCTTGTGCTCCACGGTCCTCTCCCTTAACTGCCACCCTGACTTTAAGTTTTAAAGCAGGCAAATTTCCCCCGGTCAGGTTTTGAGCTCTGGATGGGGAGGAAGCTGCCCAGAAATTCCCCCATACTGAAGAACCCAGCTGGCTGGGTCCTTGGTGCAGAGGGGACATTTCAGGAAAACAGTCCCAAACTTCAGAGAGCACATTAAGAAAGGAGGGAAGAGATTACTGCCCACAGCCCACCCACGCTTCACAGCGTCATCCGAGACCACCCACAAAGTAGCCAACGAAGAATTTCTGTGGGGTGGGCTCCATGATGGGCTTCATCTATGCAAGCAAAATTGTCTACCGTGACTGGCTGAGCTCGTTATCTGGACTCCCTTTATCGTCAAGGGAGAAAAATAGGTGCTTTAAGGGGGTGATTCATCTCCTCCAAAGGTAGACATCCAAAATAAATTAGATGCATTGCAGACTTGATGTGCCTATTTCTCTCTTGACTCTAAAGGATCATTAGGTGCCTCACTCAGATGTAGCTGAGATAAGTGAGATGAGTCCCTTTCTTGCTGTCGAATTGGACTAAGTCCAGCAAAATAGCTGCACGTCATCCATTAGGCCATTGTGGGGATTTCTGCTCCTCATCAAACCAGGACTCAAACCCTGATGAGAAGGTAGGAGGTCGTTTAGTCCATGATGCTTTTTCTGGTTCATCTATTAGCTTCCGCCCTGCAAAAGAAACAACCCCTTGCTCTCAGCATCCCCAAAGTCAACGGAGAGGAAGGGCAAGCAGTACTTTCCCAGATGCCGTGCGAGTACGTTAGCGACGTGTGATAGCCCGGTAGCGTGTCAGTAGTTCTCTGTGATCCAGGCTGGGCTCTGCAGAAGGCAGAACTTTGTGAAACCCTGGTTGGAAAAAAAATCCCCAAGCTGTGGGTACAGACTGCTGATGGCCTTGCGTAACAGTCACCCGCAAATCCCGTTAGCAGGGGAAAGGGATCTGCTCGCAAGCTGCCCACACGCTGCCAGAAAAAACGCTCCTATCAGGAAGGCTCAGTGCATTCATCGTAATGCCACTAATTGTGATAATTACAACCGCTGTCTGTGGAGGGAGAGAAACACCATCTTAAAAGAGCAAAAGCTTTTTGTCAAAATAATCTTCTCTTGTCTTTGATCTCTGACGTCGTCTGTGGAGCGCTGGCGTGGGAGGCCCCCGGGCTTGGGGGGTGAGTCAGACCCTCCCTGGTCCTGGCTGGTGGTCCCCACTGGGTGATGCAGGGGATGGGGCTGGCTGGGGTTTGCCCCCGCTCCTTGTGCCGGGGCGCAGGGTGAGGCAGGGCTATGGGGTGGGCACGGCCACCCCGAGGTGGCTGATAGCTCCTGTCCCCATAGGTGGGCTCCTTCTTCATGATCAACCTCTGCCTGGTGGTGATAGCAACGCAGTTCTCCGAGACGAAGCAGCGCGAGAGCCAGCTGATGAAGGAGCAGCGGGTGCGCTACCTGTCCAACGCCAGCACCCTCGCCAGCTTTTCGGAGCCAGGCAGCTGCTACGATGAACTCCTTAAGTACCTGGTTTACATTGCCCGTAAAGGAAGTAAGCAGCTTGTGGAGGTCTACCGGGTGGCAGGCGTGAGGATGGGCTTCCTCACCAGCCCTGCGAGCAAGGCGGGGGCCAACCGGCACGCCGGGAAGCGCCGGAGCAGGAAGAGGTCCTCTGTGCACCACCTCATCCACCACCATCACCACCACCA
>NW_010558965.1:11269-13722 GCF_000687285.1 Phaethon lepturus
ACACGGAGATCAGGGATGTGTACACCAGCTCGGTCCACAACGGGACCAACCGGCTGATGCTCCCCTCCTCGGCACCGAATGCCCACGGGGCCCCCAGCACCGCTCCCGGCAACACCGAGTCCGTCCACAGCATCTACCACGCTGACTGCCACTTTGAGCCCGTGCGCTGCCGGCCATCCCTCCCGCAGCCAGGCCTTGGCTTGCCAAGTCCGGAGGGCATCCCCAAGAACGTTGTGGGCAGCAAGGTGTACCCCACGGTGCACCCCAGTACCTCCCACGAGATGCTGAAAGAGAAGAGCCTGGGGGAGGACATCCCGCCCGGGCCGTACAGCACCATGCACAAGCTGCTGGAGACGCAGAGTACGGGTGAGCCGTGGGCTGGATGTTGGTCTGGGGTTGCCATCCAGAAATACGAGCTATGACCTCATTTCTTTCTCTTTCTGAATCTTTGCAGGGTTCTTTTCAGTCCACGTTACAGAGAAAGGTGATGGCTTTTCAGGTGAGGCCAACATGAATCTTCTGACCTACCTCATGCATCTTGTAGCCAAAACCAGGAGAGAGGTTTCAACCTCCCAGACTTCATACTTGCAAGAATCCAAGGGAAATGAATGTTTTTAATGAACCTATTTTCTTTCCCATCCCCATCTCCCCGCCCGCCCCCCCCAACTAATTTATTCTGCAATTGCAGGGAACGCTCCCCAAATCCCTGCCCTCCCAAAATCAGCCAGAACAGGGCTCCGTAACACTGAGCAGCGCTGGAGCCCAGCCTGGCCACTTCCAAGTGGCCACGTCCCTTCCTTCCTAAAATGTGGGGGCTGGAGGGGGCTGCGTTGCCCACCACTTGCTGCAAAGCCTGGGGATGGACACCTTCCAGATCTGAGTTCCAGCACATCCCTGAGCACTGCGTAGCTCCACTCCCCGAGGCACCGGAGGCTCTTGCACGATTGCTCAACAGCAGTTGCAGACGCTGAGTATTAAAAATCTGGCCGGAGTGATTTACTCAGGAAGCCCGTAACAGAGCCAGGCACCAAACGCAGCTTTCCTGGAGCGGGGGTTTCATACCTTCACCGCAAGATGCTCTTTCCCCCTCCACATCCTGCGGTTTGGGAGCTTGGACCAATCTAGTCCAAACCCTCTCAGCCTCCGAGAGGCATTTCTGGCCAAGCTTTCCCGGACAGTCGATGCTGCGTCCCCTCCACCAGCATTGACCTTTCTGGCCAGGAGCTGCACAGGGAAGAGACCGAGTCCTGCCCCCAGCCCAGAGCTGCCCAGAGACTGAACACACAGAGCTAGGCTCTGGGATGGTTTAGCGCCGGCTTTTTATTCGCACTGCCGTATGCTGCCGTGCGGGAGTCGGGAGCATGCTTCGCAGATAGCCTCTCCCCTGGCAGCCAGCTGGTGGGATTTTTGGGGAATATCCCGCCCGTATTGTCACCCGGGAGCCACCTGGCAGCTGGGAGCCGCCGTTGGGGACAGCACATGGAGGGGGAAGCTGGTGATTTCGGAGCATCAGCAGACAGCGGGAGCAGGAGGGGCGGCTGCTGGCAGCAGCGCTCCGGCTAATTGCAGCCGGGGCCAGTGCGGGCCAGGGCAGCTGGTTGCCTTCTCCCAGCCGAAATGGCCGGAGGGGTAACAACGAGGCGGGTGAGGGGTCCTGGGCTGGCGGCAGCGTCTGCCTGGGCGCAGCGAAGAGGGCTTTGTAACGGGGGAGCTTGGGGAGCCCGGGTTTTGCCTGGGGCTCTAACCCAGCAGGAGCCCTTTTCCCCGCAGGAGATGCCTCTTCTGCTGAGGGCAGTGGTTTTGTGCTAACAGGGATGGGGGTTCGCTCCCCTGGCCGCCCGCAGCCCCCCCCTCCCAGCTGACGGGCTGCCCTGCCCCGCTGGCATTTCAGGTCCCTGCCAAAGCTCCTGCAAGATCTCCAGCCCCTGCACCAAGCTGGACGGTGGCTCCTGCAACCCCGAGAGCTGCCCTTACTGCCTCAAGGCGCTGGCAAGCGAGGCTGAGCTGACGGATAATGAGACGGCCGACTCGGACAGCGAGGGGGTCTACGAGTTCACGCAGGACGCCCACTACAGCGACCAGCGGGACCCACAGCGGGGCAGAGCCCGGACCAAGGGAGCGAGCCAGGTGCTGGCCTTCTGGCACGTGGTGTGTGAGACCTTCCGGAAGATTGTGGACAGCAAATATTTTGGCCGTGGGATCATGGTGGCCATTCTCATCAACACGCTCAGCATGGGGATCGAGTACCACGAGCAGGTGAGCGCTGCCGCAGCGGCTCCCGGCACAGCAGAGATGTGGGAGGTGTTACGGGTCCGAATCCGGCTGCCGGCGGGATGGTTTGGGGCCAGAGGCGTTGGGGTGCTGTAGGAAGGGTCCCAGGAGAGAGCAGGGCTGGCTTTTCTCCTCCGCGCCTGCTTCCAGCTTGCGGGCAGAGGCAGGCAGGAGTCACCTTG
>NW_010558966.1:0-419 GCF_000687285.1 Phaethon lepturus
CCATCCCTGTTCCCGCAGGCGTCCCCGGCCGCTGAGGAGGGTGTGGGGCCAGCGCTGGCGCCCAGCTCCCCACTCCCACCACGGAGAACCTGTTCAGCGGGAAAGGGGCCCCACGGGTGCCTGTGTGCCGATAAGGGTGGGAATGTAAACACCCTCCTGGCTCCGGCATCCCAGCTATCTGAAGTAGCAAGTGTCTCCAGAGCAAATTCCTCCTCCTCCACCTCCCATGTCAACTGTGGGGCCCTCCTGCCCTGATCTGCAATGCCGAGGCCGGCTCTCGCTGTCCTGCAGCCCCGCATTTTTATTCTCCCCACACGTGTGTTTGCCTCCTTCCCCCCTGCCCCTACCCAGGTCCCCAGGAGCACCCCAGGCCACCCCACAGTGTCACCCCATATCCCACCAGGACCCTCAGCGGCAGG
>NW_010558966.1:429-814 GCF_000687285.1 Phaethon lepturus
AGGTGATGGTGATCCCCCCCCAGCTCTGGCACGCTCAGCACCCTGCTCAGACTGGTTCTGCCAGGTGAAAAGTCTCTACTGTGCAGCCCTGACAGTGATCAAGGGGCATTTCTCACTGATTTCTGCATTTCTCACTGATTTTGGCAGGCGAAGCACAGCCGTGGTGGGGCGGGAGAGGCCGTGGAAGAGGCTCGGGGGGTTGCAGGGCACCCCAGTATGTGGCACCCAGCATCACTGCCCGGTGCTGCGGCTGGTGTCAGAGGGTAAAGCTCCCCTTCCCGCTCTGAAATCAGTAAGGGCAGCTCCTGTTGGCCCCCTTCTGCCTTTCGTGGGCTGCCACCGCAGGGGAGGGGATGCCGCAGGGCTTGGGGAGCAGCCACCAGTC
>NW_010558966.1:940-2730 GCF_000687285.1 Phaethon lepturus
TGGCGGCCGGCTGCAAACCAGCAACACTGGGAGAAGGAAAAGGCACCTGGGGGCATCGCCTGGCAGGGCCCTGGGGAGGAGGAGAGGGCACTCAGGGGACGTAGGGCCATGGCAGTACTCGGTGCTCCTACCACGGCATCCCAAAATGCTGCATCTGCAGCGAGGGTCTCTGCCGGGGAACCTGTTGATATGGCAACCCTGCACGGGGGGAGCATCTGCCCTGCTTGCCTCTGCGTCCCCTTCCCATCCCCTCTGCGCCCGGTGTCTCCTGCTGTCCCCAGCTAACATGGCCCCCGGGGGCCACAGCTGGGCTGGGAAATGGGTGATGGTGGGCGGTGAAATGCAGCAGGATGAAGCAATGTGCCACACACGGCAGAAAAATAACCCCAGCGCTCACGCACGACGCAGGGCTTTCAGTTGCCGTTCGGGTAAGGGACCTCGGCGTCCCTGCAGGCCCCTCTCTGAAGCACCAGCGATGCTCAGAGAGCTGAGGAGAGGGATGGACGGATGCTGGAAAGAAAACAGAAACCACTCCAGCCGCGTGTGCCGGCGCGGCGGATCCACGGCCTGAGCAGCGTGGCAGCAGCCGCCCCGGCTCTGTGAGGGACCGAGCACCATCCAGGCAGGGTGATGAGCTGCGGCCAAGATTTTAGTTGAGAAGAAATTCAGTAGCCTGGGAGTCTTCATCAGTATCCACCGTGTATCTCAAAACAAGGAGAGCACCTGAGTTACATGGTTGGGCAGGTTTAAAATCAAGGAAGTATTTTCTTACAGCATCCTCCCTGCCCATGGCTGCCAGCTCTGGTGGGGGCTGAGGGGGATCACTCCCCACCTGACTTGTTTTTGCCTTTTTTTGTGTGTACCCGCAGGGTTGGTGAGAGCAGACAGCCCTGGCAGCACGGGCCAGCTTCACCAGAGGGTTCGGGGGACACAGGCACAGGCGGACAGCCCGGTGCCACCACCAGCTCTCGGGGCTTGCTTTGGAAAAGGTGAGCTTGCACTCGCCTGGGAGTCGCTGGTGGCGGCAGACTCTGGCTCTTTAGAATGAACAGTGCTTAAAATTAATTCTCTTTGGCCAATAACTGAAGTTTGATGGATGAGCTGTGTTTCTCTGCATTTCCAAATGAATTTTTGGTGGCAGCTCTGCTGCTGGCCTCCTCGTCCTCAGCCCGGGTGCTGGCCTCGAACACAGCGGCGGCCAAGCTGCCCTCAGGGACACATGGAGCACCCCGGCTGTGACCCCGGGAAAGGTGAGCACAGACAGCAAGCCAGGAATCACTACAAGGTGTAATTAAACCCGACAAGGAGCAATTCCTCACTGCACGGAGCTGTGGTGGGCTGCTTTAGAGGGTGGTTAGATCCATCTCAAGAGCCACTGAGCCTTTAATCCCACCTACTAATCCCCTACCTGAACCTTTCCCTTAATCTTCATGGGACCTTTGTGCCTCATCAGCACAGGGTGGTCTCTTCAGAGGGGCCCCCTGAGGTTTGGTGCCTCCAGCAGTCCCTTATTGAAGGGCCAGAGGCGGCGCTGACACTGCTGCAGAGGCTCCTCTCCAGCGCGGGGGGACGGGGCTGCAATCCCGAGCCCAGGGCAGCCCCAGCCTTTGCAGCGATGCTCAAGCTGCTGCTTTGCGACGCTCTGGGGTGCGTGCGCTGCCAACGGCTTTCCCTCCCTGCGGGCTTGTTTCCTGCCTCGACGTGACCTTCTGTGCCCAATGTCACTCGCAACCCTGGACATGTTTTAACAGCTCGGGCGCACTCGAGGTGCCGCACGGACGCGTCCCCCG
>NW_010558966.1:2757-3041 GCF_000687285.1 Phaethon lepturus
CAGTGCGCAGCCGGCCACGGGGACCCCCAGCCCATGCCGGAGGGCTTCTCCTAGGCAGCAAAATGCCTTTGGATGAAAGGCAGGATGGCTCCTTGCCAGCAAACCCCAGCATCACGGTTGGCTGGTGGACCTCAGCCTGGTTTTCCCCAGAGCCCCCCTGCCCTCCTGCAGGCACCAGCGCGGCTGCAGAGGCGGTGGCTCGCCCCAAGAGCCAGCCCAGGGGCGAAGCAAAGCGAAGCTCTGGCTCGTGCCCCTGTGCAGAGCCCTCTGCCCGGAGGCAGGAC
>NW_010558967.1:0-20072 GCF_000687285.1 Phaethon lepturus
CGCGCTGCCGTCTGTGAAACGGCGGCCTGAAATAAGCACCCTGCGGGCGCTACGTCCAGCTCCTCCGCTGCGAAGAAATGTGGAAATGGGAGGGGAAGGAGTGGGGGGTGACACACAATTATTTTGTCGTATTCCCTTTTTTTTTTTTTTTTTTCTTCCCTTTCTAACCAGAGCGGGGAATTATCTCCAATACAGCTATTTTGACTTGATGAGCAGAATGAAGTTCCTTCTCAAGGTATAGCACTAAGGCTCCTGGAGAGACTGCAGAATAAAAATAAATTAAATGGGGGTGAAATACATTTCCCATCGTGGCACAAAGATGAAAACATAATGGGGGTGAAATACATTTCCCATCATGGCACAAAGATGAAAACATGATGAACAAAGATGAACTCCAGCCTCTTTTGCTACCCCAGTGACGATGTGCTGGACCCTCCGAGACTGGGGCTGCTGGGGAATTACTGCCATTATCCTTGGTGGCTGCCCCTCCTTCACCAACGCTGCCCTGGTAGCCCTCCTTCCCTTGCTCTCTTAGCCACTTCTGCACATGCAAATTAAAAAAGCTGCAAAAAATAGTCAAGTTAACTTGATTTAGCTCTTACTGATTTAGAGAACCACCAAAGACTAGAGCAAACAGGCTTTGCCTGGGGGACACGCACCGTGAGAATTGTGCAGAAGTTACACATCAGGAAAACAAATGAGGCGCTTTGCTTATCGAGAGCATCATGGGGGATGATTAACTTTTTTTTTCCCCCATGAAAAATATTTTACTTTTCTGAGAATTATTTTCACAATTTAAAAATATCACATCTAATTAGCTTTCCTAGAAAGCTAGAATGGGTATGCAAAGAAAAGCAAAACGAGTACGAGTTCTCTACTACAAGATATTTGAAAGAGGGGACAGTATAGACTACAAACCCAGGTCTTCTTCTCCCTGCCATATAGGACAAACAGAAAGAGATGCAAGAGGCAGGGGGAACACCACATTGCACATGCTTGCCATTTTCAGTGATTATCAATAACTGGCAAAAGAGAGAAAAAACCCGCAGGTGGCTCAGGGATGGGGATAGCTGTAGCACATTGCTGGGCAGTCAGCCTGTAGCTTTCCGGGGATACAGGAGTTCAGACCCGGGGGCAAGATGGTCAGTCAAATTTTACTAATCATCTCTCACCGCAAATTTATTAGTGTGACACAAGTACAGGGAGGCTTCACCCAGCTTCGGGTGAAGAATACAGACAGAAGATAAGAAAATTTGGAAGTAATTAATCACACCATTTTAAGGAAAAACCAAACAGCCAGTTGGCACTTAGTCACACTTAGTCACTTCAACAGAGATTGCTTACTCACCTGGAAGGAAAGCACCGGCAGCAAGCCTTGTCTCAGCCAGCTACAACTGTTGACGGAGCGGATTTGCCTTAGTGTCAGGGAAATCTGTTTAGATTACCAGTGGAAATCCCGCTTGAGGATGGGAGACGGTCAGTGACATCAGCCAAATCCTATTAAAGTAATAAAGGATTCAGATTGCTTCCTCAAAAAGAACCATTCAAGAGGTGGGTTTAAGTCTAGAAAATTAAAACCAAAAAATCCAAATTAAATCATTTTAATCTCTCTCTATTTATCAGCATTCTTTTCCTTGAGGGAGAGACAGGCTAAAAATGATGACGGGGGTGTTGGTATGATACTAGCATTGTCTCTAACGTTACAAAAGCAACTCAAAATCTCATTACAATCATTACAAGAAGAATTTTAATTAATTCCTTTGCAAGGCATTCGTGTCCACAGTTTTGCTGAAGAAGCTGTAGCTGAGGTCACCGTATGGCAGAAGCCGGCTAACCTGAGAGCTGGTTCCTTATGCCACCCGGCTGCTGCTGGTCGCTGCCTTGTAACGTGATGAGCTGCGTTGGGTGCTCCGGAGCTGGAGGATCTGGCCAAAGCACGCGCCCGCCTGTTGCCTTTAAAGGGATGCTGTCTGCTGGGCCAACGCTTAACAACAGGTCAATTTACATTAAAAACAGGGAATGGCTTGCTAGCCCCGATGGCATTGGAAATATCGGTGTAAAAAGTAGAGTCAAATTTAAGTTCCATGTTGGATCAGACATAAATAACTCCCCCAACACTTCATTCGGCATGCTCAACCTAGTTACTTCGTATGGCTTTGGTACCAGTTTTGCATGTCACTCAGTTAAATCTGTACAAGTGGTTAAAAATAGAGAAATTATAGGAGGGATCTGTGCGTGTGTGCGCACACACGCATTGGGAGAATCACCAAGAGTTAATGATTTTTTAATGTTGAGGGTTTTTTCCAGTACTGCTGGGTAGCAAAGTAATTTGCATTTGACATCCCCAATTTGCTGGTAAGAGACCAATTAGTATTGTTAAGAGACTAATACCAGCGTCCAGGAGCTGACTGATTTTCTGATGCGTAATTATACTGACAGCAAAGACCATCGTAACCTCACGGACGCTTACCTGAGGGCTCAGAACTGCCCTGGGTCCTCAGCAGGCAGCCAAAGAAGGTAGCACCTCGTGGGGGGACGTTGTCAGACATCTCCCATTTCGGTGGTAGGGGCCGTTCTCCCCGGGCGGTCTGCGGGTGGGAGGCTGCGGTCTTTAGGCCTCCAGAAAGAGAATTTCAAAGAGAGGAGGAGCATGAAAGAAGAGGATGCCTAGTAGAAAGCAGCGCGTAACGAAAAGGATAAGAGAGGAAGGAAGAAGCAGTTGGTTGAGCTTCATCTCCTTAACGTTATCCACAGGCAGGACTTGGTCTGGCAGATGACCTAACGGCTTTGATCCTCCTTGCTCGTGCAGTGTAGGCTCCTCAGCAACTCCCAAGGCAGCTGGCACTGCAGAAAAAGTGTTCCCCGAGTTGCCAGGTGTGTCTTTTGTAACACGACAGCTGCTCAGTAAGAACTGGGGTGAAATGGCCAATGTATTTCTTGTGAAATAAGGGTTACTTGACCAGAGCTTGAAATCTGGTCCCTTTTGGAAGTAAAAGATAAGGCACACAGGGAAAATAAATAGCTTCAGAAAAAGAAACAATCATCTCCAATCAAAAACACCATGAATTTTAATGTATTAGCCCTTCAGGCTCACCTGCTCGTGCTCTCTTGTTCACATTACGTATGAGCAACAAGGGGAAATGCTCCATATAACAGAGAAAAAAAAAGTTGCTCTTACAGCTCCGGGGATTTGACATAGGAAATATTGCCTATAACCAAAGCAACCAATTCAGATGAAAACAATTTCTCCTGAAGCACAGCAGTAGCAGCAGCTGCCATCACAAGCACAAGCAGGCAGGAGAACAGAAATAGAGCAACAGAAAAATGGAGATGAGAACCGCAGTCCAGAATTTCAGAAGCGACAGTAATTCATAATCAACAAGCTGTAGAAAGCAAAACTGACCGAGAAAAGGAGTCATCGCCAGCTTGCATGGAGATGCCGATCCCTGCCACCTGTGTGTAGCACTTCTGGCAGCGTGAAGGCTGCTCGATGGGCACGCACACAAATCACAAACCCTGCTTCTGGGAAGGAAGAAATGCAAGCTCTGTTCACGTTCGTCCAAAAACACGTTGAGAAGAGAAAGCCCCAAACAATTAAGATCCTGGAAGTGTTCAAAACATGTTACCTAACTCAGAGGTATTAATCCAGTAAGAGAGTTCCCGAGTGCCGACTCGCAGGTGCCCGAACCACAACTCCCGTCTCACTGCAAACGGTTGCCGTAGTCATCCGTGGATGCGCGAGAAGATGGGGCTGGGCAGGAAGAGCCACGTTCCCCTCCCAGGGCTTCGCGGGGCAGCCTTCCTGCCCAAGGGGTGCTGCTTGTCGAAGCCTTGGTAGATCAGATGCCTTTTAAAGCTACCCTACCCATGCTGGCTTCTTTTTTTTGTGGGAGGCTCTGCTTGGAGGTCTTAGGCGTTTAAAGGCCATGCGGTGATAAAGGCAGTGAAGAGCCCCAGGTACGAATGGTGGGCGAGCGGAGCTCACGTACCAGGCTCTGTGTCACTGCCCCTGCGGCCAAAACCGGGCTGCTTCTAGACCAGGCGTTGGTCCAGACAACGTACCTGTGCTCCGCTACATGCCGGCTGCTCGCATGGAGTGGGCAGTTCTTGTCTGTAGCTGTCAAGTCACACCCTTCTTGTCAATAAGCTGCGGTACACCCACACCAGCGGGACTACCGACACCCTTGGGTGGAATTGTCTCAGCTACTCGAGATTAAATCAATCCTCTCCCACGCAAGCTTCGTAACGAGAGGTCACTAAGGCACTGAGTTGTACTAGTGCCATGCTCTAAGCTGTAAGAGTAGCATCATTTACCAAAAATAGTATCTGGTTCAGACCAGCTAATATTATCTGATAATACATAGAAGTGGTGGTGATCAGGGTTTTAAGGTAGAAAATCAGTTTGTATTTTCCAACTACATTTGTTTCTCCCATGTGCACATCTGCTTTCCTAATTAATTGCCCTACCTGGACATCTGTTTTTTACTAAATACTACAGGGCATTCACATTCCCAGGAATGCCTTTAAGGATCAGAATACGGCTCTCCTGGGAACATGCATACTAAAGCCCTAGTCTAAAATGACAGTTTATGATCTTCTTTTAGAGATAATAGAAGTGAGTAATTCTGGGAAAGTCTTTATTGACAGGAAGAAGAAGAAATAAATACAGCAACTTTCAAAATAAAAATAATTACCCTGGAAAATAATGGTTCAGTTTTTCAAAATTAACATAAAAACATACAACTCTGCTGAGAATCAATCCAAATAAATACTAGAACACCCTACACAGCAGACACGGATACTGAAAGGATAGTAATAGAGCTCTGAGGAAACTGAGCACACCATTTTTATGCCAAGGAAATTAGTCCTTCTACCATTAGCCTTTACATAGGTTTTGATGTTATACCATGTGTTAATTATTTCCAAATCAGAAGTGCAAACACTCACCCTGATTGGAAAATTAGCAGATTTCAAACTCAGGTAATTTCCCTCTAATGAGGAACTTGTTGAACTGAATTCAACAATTAGCTCACACCCTTTGCTGGCTGGGTATGGCAAGGCTACCAGGAGACAGAGAAACGCACCTTTTTCAGTAATTTGCAATAAAGGTTGAATATAAATTCAGAAGTTCTTTTCATCCTATTTCTCTCTCCTCCTTTAGATCTTAAGGCTGTGATTCTCAAAGGGTGATAGAGGAGGAGGTGCTGCCCACACTGAATAGTTCTCCCTTGTTTTGTAACCTTCCCCCTCCGGGTCAGCCCATTTGGGTGCCAGTTGCTACGTACCAAGCCCCTGCAAAAAGGATTTCACAGCTTAAGAGAGTAAAACTTACGATTTGTTGGTCAACATACACAATGTGTAGGTAGAGCCAATACGCTCACTACCCTGATAGCGCGCCCAAGGAGCCACTGCTGGCTGGGCAGCCTTCGGTCAAGAGGGGAAGGGTTGGCTTCTGCCGCCGCTTGGAAGGGGCTGATCATCGACGCTGCTAAACTGCCATCCTCAGGCTACTTGGTTTTGTTTCCATAGGATTTTGTATGTTTTTCATGTTGGTTTTTCTCTTTGAGCTGCTAATTATCCCTGTGTCAACACTCCGCCCTTTGCCAACAATCTTAACCTTTCTTCTCATGGCTCAGCTCTGCAGAATGTCTTGCAGCGCTCTCTCACAGCCTAGCAGCTCTCTTAGATGTCTGAACCGATTTCAGCCTGTATCAAAACTATGCCTTAGGTCCCGGAAGGCATCCGGTGCCTGAATTTCTAGAGGGGAAACTGACAATTTTCAGCTGCCGAATTGCATTAAAGGAAACAAAAGCAATTTTATAATACCCTCAGTTTTCTACATATGCTGTTACCCTATCTGCGTAAGGGATGCTGGGCAGTCAGGTCTTAAAGAAGGTGGCCTACTTGTAGTTGTGAAGGGAAGACACATCCACAAAAGAAGGGGAAATTGCCTTTGGACAATTTTTCTCCCTAGAACTGACCAAGACGGTCCAATATATTGCCAAAATTTAAGTCCCATTTCTCCCACAAAAAATTTAAAAATTATTCAATAAAATCATCTTCCTGTTTTTCAATGCATTTCTGCGGTAGGGTTTCCTTTGTTTGAAGAACAGTAAAGACTTTTCAGAGACTTCAAGCTGCCTTAGGTGTGTCTCAAAGCACCTGTGCCTTCAAGTGCTACGCAGGCACACCAACTGCTTGATTATTTGACAGTAAGTGGCATCAGCATGGATGTAACAAGCTCTCTGAATGTAAAGAAATGGTAACAAGAATTCAGAAATGGCAAAAAGAGATTACTCTGCAAAAGCAGAGTTCTGAGCTCGTTCAATGTGCTGTTTTGATTGTCTTTATGTAGACACATTTTAATAGGAACTGTGATTTTGAGAAGAATGAAGAGTTTGTGGATATGTACTAAGGCTGCACAATGATCTGTGGGGAGTTACACTAAGGTGTGACTTAGCAGAGAAAAATAGGCCAAGATACTCTGCCTACCTTCTCTTGCAAGTCACCAATACACAGATCTGTTCTTCACACCAATTCCACAACCTCCCAAGAGATGCTCTGACCTGTAGCTCTTACTCAAATGAGGTTATGAAAGCTGAGAGCAACTAATTTTGTTGTTCTGGTGGACGCATTATCTAACCATGATCTAACTCACCTAACCATGACTTAACTCAGACACTCTTAGCTTAATTTGTGATCTTACCACATTTAAGAGGCAGTATTTTTCAGAGCAGGGAGGTGAGACCGGGTAACTTCTGCAGCCTGATCCTAGCTGACACAAAATTCCCCTCTGTGGCTTTGGGCAAGTTCTCTAGATTTCTCTGCCTCATGCCTCAGCTCCCCTTTGGTAAGCCAAAGATGAGCATCCTCACAAAGTTCAGGCAATGGTTAGAATTATCTAGTTAACACTTGTAAAGGGATCTAAAGCAGTAAAAAATTCAGTGTGTTATCTAGCCCTCTTCCCCCACAAATTGTCACTTAAAAATAGTGATCCATTTTATCTGGGAGCTAGGGAGGTACAAGCAGACCCAGGAACTGCCCCGAAGGAGCACGTGAACAGCTGTCAGTAAAAGTAGTAGCGTTCAAACTGTCAGCAGCGCTCGGACCTTGTTTGAAAGGGTAAGGAAGCCCAGTGGCAGCGTGTTGAATAGGTGGAGTTGTCACAGCTGACCTATTCTAGCACTTTCATTAGCTGTGTATCAAATGGCCGCTATCTTCCCCTCTCAGTTATCCATGAGTCTTCCTCTGGGCTTCTCTGCTGCTTATGCTAAATATACCTATTCCCCAACTTGTTCCATTTGCCATTGCTCGTGTCCTTGCTGTATGACCCAACGTCTAACTCCTTCCCCTACTCCAGCTCTGGGAACTGTGGGACCACAGTTCAGCTCTTGTGCCGTCTTTTTGTTTTTTGTTTGGTTTTGTTTTTTTTTTTCTTGGCCTTTCTTTCTTTCTGTCGTCTGGCTGCCCTGGATCTGCTCCCCGAGCAGCACGCCACGGTTCTTTTCTCTTGAGCCGGGAGAATGAGGCAGGGGCAAGCGTGAGGGTGCCGGAACGGACAGGACAATCGGGTGGGGGATGTAGGGACAGAAAGGTCTATAACCAGCAGAGCACCCTCTCAACACCTGAAACAAAGCCTTTGGGTATTCAGTCATGAGGCTTTTGCTGCTGACACAGGTGAAATGCAAAGGCATGTGCTTAAATACACTCTTCGCTGCCCCCTCAGCTAGCCCTTCCTGGGGAATGACAGCTTGCCATTGCCGGGAGGGCTACTGGGGAGGCCCCTTCAAGGGCCCAGCGCTGCCCGTGCTGCAGCCAACAGAGGCGGGCACCACGGTCTTCTGGAACTGGAGGGATTTCCTTAGCATTGTTTTAAAAGTAATAGCTTGAATGACAGGTGCAGAAGAGCAGCACTGAGCAGCTTTTGTTTGCCAACCCACTCCTGCAACATCACAAGGTGCTACCGTTTCTTCTCCCGCCTGGTGCGTGCGCTGTTGATGCGGCATACCCCCGCGTGACGCTCCAGGCGGCTTCATGGTCAGCGTTCACCTTCACACCCGTGCCTTTGGCGCACGGCCACCCAAAACACACAACTCCTCTTTTCCCTTGTGTTCTCATGAATTGCTTCCAAAAGCCTAAACTCTCTTAACCTTCAACCACACATCTCTGTGTACGCTTATCTGCCTACTTAATGGTGTTGGTGCTTTTTATCATCACAAACGACACCGATAAAACTACCTTTACTCTTCCGTACACGATATTTCCAAGCAAAGACAGCACAGAGGTTATGCGCTCACCTTAGCGCTCATTACTTTACAACAGCTGTATAAATGAGTTGCGAACTCTATCTTCTAGCTTTCGTTTAATGTTTCCAAATGCTTTAAATCACAAACACATAACTGAAAGTAGTTTTTTTTCCACTGACCTGAAAGGGATCACTATCAGAACTGAGACTGGAAGAATTTCCGGATTTCTGTTTTGTTTTTCCATACTCAGATTTGCCTAAGGTCCAACTTGGAGGTTGCAATTTGCAACGTGTTTCATTCCTAGAGCACCTGAATGAACGCACCGCAATGCCGGCCACGTGCTGCCCCCGGCTGCAAGCTCCCAGGCGCCTACCTGGACACCACACCTAGGTCAGGCCAG
Organism: Phaethon lepturus; assembly: GCF_000687285.1. Classification (NCBI taxonomy): domain Eukaryota; kingdom Metazoa; phylum Chordata; class Aves; order Phaethontiformes; family Phaethontidae; genus Phaethon; species Phaethon lepturus. Next base: position 8,647 of record NW_010558967.1, read on the forward strand.
CTACAGCTACTGGTCTGAGCCAGAGGTGGGGAAGAACTTCTTAATTTAAAAAGCTCCCCCCTCCCCACCCCTGCCAAAAAAAGGAAAAAAAATTGTAACAATAAGACCCATACATTCTGCTGCATTCACATAAGCTGTAACTCAGAAAAGCTCTTAGGAACATATTTAAGATAAAGTACGTCCAATTTTGCTCTGAAGACGGTGATTTTTGGAATGAGACCTCCATGACGGTACATAGTAAAAAGAAACGTCATTGCTGCCAAATCTGAAGTCTGCTGGACAATCACCACGGTACATTCTATTGCTGAAATATGTCAGATGAAGATCACAACAAATATTAAATATCTACCCAGAAGCATAACAGCTCGCGACACCTGTGGCTAATTCAGGCCCACACTGATGTTTACGAGATACGTTTAACAGGCACTTCAGAGACGTGACAGATAACCAGAGCAACAGTGACGGGTGAAGACTCTTGCTTGTGCCCTAGCAGCTGCCGTCACTGGACCTACAGAGTCCACCACTTCTCCATACACTCCATCTGATTTCCAATGCACTGGCCATGCTACGGCACGTGGATCTGCCCTTCCATGCCACAGATCCCCCCACCAAGGTATGCCCCGCACAGAACCGCCAGAGAAAACATTTCCCAGTAATGCTCATTTGTCTCATTTGCTCTAGTAATTAAAGTCTTTTCCACAGCGATTCACAAAAGATTCCTTACCAACTCAAAATATTTTATTTTCCACTTTTGAAGCTGCTCGAACGCACAGCCAACCGTTCCCAATGCCATTATGTAATTAAGTACTGCTCTGCAAGTCTACGAACGTACCCGTGGCCTGGATTACACTGATATCAAGCAACATTAGGAATCTACTAAGAGCCATAACGTGAAAATACATTAAGAAGATGTCCCATGTTAAGAATATGTTAGCTGATCCCAGTGAATTCTACTGACACACTCTAACACAGAGTGAAAAATTTCACCTAAATTATTTTTCACAGGAAAAGTGCAGATTCTCTCACATCAATGAGTTCAAGAATTTGTGTTAATTTCCTAGACTGCCTGCTCAGAAAAAAAAAAAAAAATATAAAAATTGTTTCAACCACTTTGAAACAAAAATAATTCCCTTTTCTACTACAGTGGAATCCTATTGTTACAGAAAATATTATTTCTGACCTCAGACAGAAAGAAGAAAACACTTAATATGAAACTATTTAATCCAGCTCCCTTTTCTACTTTCAAATGGTTCAGTAGCTGTTTTCAGAATATTTAATTTTCTACCAAGATCCCAAACTGAAAGCATTGTTTAAATTCCTTGTAAACTAAAAGTAAAACCCCACTATCTGTTGGAGTAGGTCCAGAGGAGGGCCACAGAAATGATCAGAGGGATGGAACACCTCCCCTGTGAGGACAGGCTGAGAGAGTTGGGGTTGTTCAGCCTGGAGAAGAGAAGGCTCCAGGGAGACCTTATGGCAGGCTTCCAGGACTTAAAGGGGGCTTATAAGAAGATGGGGACAGACTTTTTAGCAGGGCCTGTTGCAACAGGACAAGGGGTAATGGTTTTCAGCTAAAAGAGGGTGGATTTAGACTAGACATAAGGAAGAAATTTTTCCCAATGAGGGCGGTGAAAGACTGGCCCAGGTTGCTCAGAGAGGTGGTAGATGCCCCATCCCTGGCAACATTCCAGGTCAGGCTGGACGGGGCTCTGAGCAACCTGATCTAGTTGAAGATGTCCCTGCTCACTGCAGGGGGGTCAAACTAGATGGCCTTTAAAGGTCCCTTCCAGCCCAAACTATTCTATGGCTCTATGATTCTATCTGCCTAGCTTTGCTCTCATGACGTTATATTTGATACAATATAGGTAAAAGATGTTATTAACATCTTTCCCAACGTGAAACATTTTCCCAGCCTACATATGGAATATGCATTCATGCCACATGGATTGGGTATTTACTTCTAGGGATCAGACGAGATGAGGATAGACAAGTGCTAGCATATGGCGCTGCACCTCCCATCCCAACAAACGTCATATCCAAATGCTTACTAAACATAGTATCATTTTCTAAATTACAGTGAGCTAAACTAAAGCAATTAGGTTCATCCAGGAACATCAGGATCCTTTGCAAAAAGTAAAAAAAAGGTTTATGCAAAACCCCAAAAGATTTGGGGTGAAGAAGCTGGGGAGGTAGGAAATTTTTGAAAGAGATTCCACAGAATCATAGAATCATTTAGGTTGGAAAAGACATTTAAGATCATTGACTACAACTGTAAACTTAACACTGCCAAGCCCACTACTAAACCATGTCCCTAAGCACCACATCTACGCATCTTCTAAATACCTCCAGGGATGGCGACTCCACCACTTCCCTGGGCAGCCTGTGCCAATGCTTGACAACCCTCTCAGTAAAGAAATTTTCCCTAATATCCAATCTAAACCTCCCCTGGCACAACTTGAGGCCATTTCCTCTAGTCCTATCACTAGTTACTTGGGAGAAGAGACCAACACCCACGTCACCACAACCCCCTTTCAGGTAGTTGTAGGGAGCAATGAGGTCTCCCCTCAGCTTCCTCTTCTCCAGACTGAACAATCCCAGTTCCCTCAGCCGCTCCTCATAAGACTTGTGCTCCAGACCCCTCACCAGCTTCGTTGCCCTTGTCTGGACACGCTCCAGCACCTCTATGTCCTTCTTGTACCAAGGGGCCCAAAACTGAACACAGGATTCAAGGTGCGGCCTCACCAGTGCCGAGTACAAAGGGGACGATCACTTCCCTACTCCTGCTGGCCACGTTATTTCTGATACAGGCCAGGATGCTGTTGGCCTTCTTGGCCACCTGGGCACACTGCCGGCTCACGTTCAGCCGGCTGTCAACTAGCAGTCCCAATATTCCTTTCAGTCACTCTTATCCCCACAGATACCATTAGCGCAAGAATCCTGGATATCATGATTCCCATCTTCCAAGCAGAGAACCAAAGCACCATGTACCACCACAGACCAGTGGCAGAAGAAATCTCAGACTCTAATTCCTATTTTCTTTCTCCAGGCCAGCGACAGAGAATCTGCCGTCCCTGGGAAGAACAATTGCCAGTGACGTATTTACAAACAGCAACCGCGTATTTACCAAGTCAGGAGCTGAATTGCCAAGGAATGTTACAAGGCTTGCCCTAAACAGATCATCATTTCTGTAGGTGGAGAGCCCAGACAGGTTTGGAGATTTCAGAACAAACATATGCAAATATATCTACTCATCAGAATTAGCTATGGTGAGCTCATGGCATAGAGCGAGAGCTGACAAACTTTAATGGAGGAAGGATGGGAAAATGCTGTGTTGGACATATGACAGCAATCCAGGGTGGATTTTTAGAAGTCAAAAAGATGAACAAGAATAACTCTGGATTAACTCTAAATTGTAGCCATCCTAATAGCTAAAAAACAAAAATAAAATAAAATCACATTGTGAGACAGTTTGTCTGCCATCAAGTGCTCAATAACAGCATAAAAGTACACGGTGTGAAATCTTACTAAATTACATGGTATGAAAGCACTCACACCATGTATATATCACTGGAGAACAAACAGGGTTATCTTTTCACTAGTGGTCCTTTCAGTACTACAGCTCACAGGCATTTATGTCAGAAGTTGTTCCAACATGGACAGTGGCTATTTGTGGCGTATATAGGCTCCTGAAGCTGAGCTTCCAGCTCCTGCAGAACAGGAGCACAGAGGGCTTCTAAACCCTTGGCAATCCATCTTCACTAACTGCACCATTCACGATGATCGTGGGAGTCTGCTTGCTGTCCCCAGCTTCCTCAGCTGTACACTCCAGAGGCTCTAGGTCATCGTATCTTCTCCGATAGACCACCCTTGAGATTAGAGTTATCAGAAACATTTCCATGATGAGGAGCTGCTGGGTCACATCTGCCAAAAAAAAGGGAGGCAAAGAAAAGTCCCCAAAAGGGGGAAATGACTATCAGACACAAAGTGAATACCTGGCTTATTTATTTTCATCTGTGCAAAAGGAATAAATTTTGCCACCCTGTCCCCATAACGGAGTGTCTGTCACACTCGGCAAGTTACAGAATTGCAGTGTTGCCCATCCGTAAGGACACAGTAAGCTATGCATTCAAAATGCAAGAGATTTAACAATAATTATGCGTTGTTGATTTCTTGTCCTCTCATTTCTGATTCCAATTCTTCTCACTATCAAGTCTTTCTCTGCGATTATGACAGCTATAAAACTTTTGTTAATTTTTTTTTTTAAGTAAAAGCTGAGATTCTCCAAAAGCTACATGATCCCAGGAAATTAATAGTTTGGGAAAACGCCAGATACTGCAGTTAGCAAGACCGAACTGGCACCTTTATAAGTAAATGAACAACATCCTTCCCAAAACAACTTACATGCTCCTCTTGCTGAAGAGGAGAGTGGTGGAGCACAGGGAATGATCCTTTGCATGGCCAAGATGTTAATAATAGCTGCCTGCAAGTGGTTCAAGATGAGGATAAACTGCACCAGAAAGAGAAAACAGACACTTGAGCTACCAGGAAAAGGTTTATAGTTCACACAACAATTCTGCTCTCATAACAGACCCTCTTTTGCCCCATTTCTCCTTTCTTGCCCTCCCTCTCCTCCCATCTACCAGCAGGCTGCCTGCCATTCTGCAGAATTCATCTTTAGGTCAGGATGATATTGCTCGGAATGTGAGTGTTAAATTAAAACTCTGTTTGAAAAGTGTTTCTTCTTAGTCCTTCATTTGAGAGGTGCGATGTACACAGAGCTCCCAGCTGAGATTTTAAACAATACCGAGCTCTGAATAATAGGTGATAATGTTTTAAAAGCTTCCTGTTAATCTAATGGATAAGCTTATGGTCTCCCTTCGTGGAGGAAGGACTCAAAGAACATTTTTTTTCTGTTGTCTCCTCTTTTTGCCACAGCAGGGAGATGTTGTGCTCCCCAAGTTCCATGGGACTGGCTTCTTTGCTAGAAGGGATGAAGGACTCTTCGCAGCTTGACTTCAGCAACAATCACTTACGCATCATATCACCTGCTATTTGCTGAGCTAGGCCTTTGCTGCCTTGGAGATACTGAAGTGTCTCTCTAAGCCGCTGGTGTAACTGCATGAGTATACGCCCTTGCGTTAAGAGTTTGCCATCTTAGACCTGGATTCACCCTAATGCAGCTTTGCAGGTGTGACTATCCTGTTTATTGCATTTAGGAATGTTCAATAATTTACTTAACAGAGACCTTAGTGCACCAGCCTTTCTACGTGTCCTGTTCAAGAAGGATGCACATCCAAGGATTCTGCTGGACTCTCTTCAGGGTGATGTGGAAGGGGGTGGTCCTGTCCCTGGGCTTTTTCAGTCTAACCTATCTGGTTCCTTACTATTTAATGACTCCGAGCCAGTGTTTTCATTATTATTTAACTCTGAAGTGCAGAAAGGCCAAGAAAAATCTTATCAAAACTGATCGTTGTGACATTCTGAAACAGTTCAAACAACAGCCACCCACACAATGCTTCACATCCTCTCCTAGTTTTTAAAAGTACACACCAGCATTTTAACACTGTATATTTCAAGATACTGCATCTACAAAGCTTCCTTCAAGCCCCGCAGAAGGGGCTGCTTTGATTTCAGTTGCCTAAAGATGAACGGATTTTAGGCAGCTTTCACATCTCCAGCACTCCTGAAAGACTAGAGGTGAATTGTCTCAAGCTGAAACTGAACAGCCGCCAAGGAGAGTGCTTCAAAGGGATGCAGCTTCAATCAGGTAAAAATACGCCTTTGCACAGTGCAAAATACTGTAACTTTTCAACAAAGGATCAAGAACCAGAGAGACAGTGTTATATCATCAGTTAAGAGAAATTCTTATCAGAAATGTTAAACTCCTCACCTGATAAAGAGCAAACTTTGGGATGATCTTCTTACAGGTAAGGAGCGTCCTAACTTGTTGAAACATGATTCCAACCGGCCACAGAGCGATAATGGTGAGGACACCAACGAAGCAGCTAATCCATATCGCAGCTCCTTTGGGAGATAACTGAGAAGCAAATCAAACAAGTGTACCTGTAAAACTTTACAGTGCATTTTACTATTTCCAGGAAGAAGTTGTGAACTGGATGATGCGGATGTTCAGATGCTTGTTCCTATCTCTGTGAAAGCTGATGGCAGCAGCAGTTGCTGGGGTTTGCAAGGGGAAACTGTACCACACCACAGTGCTCCCACCAGCGGGCATGGACATGTAAATCTGTTCAGCCTGGGAAGGTAACGAACGACATGACCCCTCAGTCCGACCCCAGCAGCACCCGGGAATGCTCAGCAGCTCATGAAAGCATACTCGGTGTTGCAGTTCAGGGGGATCATTTATTTTACTACCATGAAACAACAAAAAGAAGTATTACTTTTAATCTGAGTTATCGAAGAGATGCAAAATTATGAGCTTCATCATCTTGCTGCTTACATGGTACAACGCAGAAGTACAGTACTACCTTTTCTACTTTGCACAGATATAAAAATCACCATGATTTGCAGAAAAACAGAAATAGGCTTCCTGTTTACATACCAGTACGTACACTTGTTTGTTAAGGCTGTACCTTACAAAACACAGGGCAGGTGCATCCCACAGGGCAATCTGCAGTCCTGCTATTCTAATCGTACAAGATGGGAAACATACTGGAGCATAATCTGATGCCTAAACCATACTTATGCCCAGTTTCTTTCCAAGAGAAGCCAGGAAATGGAGAGTCTGGGGGAAGGCAAGCTTCAGGTTCTCAAAAGAAAGTAGTAAGGACTCACTTGGAAGTGCTCCCAGATTTCACAGTTTCATTGTAGGCTAAGATACTAACATCAACCCTAAAACCTATGGATTTCGTAGACAATCTCCAATTAAAATATTTACTTACATTGTAAAGTGTGTAATTGCCATTAGTCCAAAGCACTATTGATATAAACATGAGCACAGGTCGAAGGAAAGCAAACTGAAAGGTGCCCAGCTTCAGCCAAAAGAGAGTCCGCCTGGCCAAAAAAAGAAAAAAAAAAAACAAACTCACACAGGCCAAAATCTTATTAGCAACCTTAATAACATTTTTTTGATACTATCAGCTGCAAAACTTTTCACTCCTGTAGCATGTGGCTAAAATCTTTTCAAGATTAGAAAATCATTCCAAGAATTACCCAGTGTTTATTTAGTAAAGTCTCTACAAAAATAGTACTTCTCCTGGTCTGCAGCAATTACATACTAACCAAAGCTGGTCAAAATGTGATGTCTTTCTCTGCCCTGAAGCTAACCAGAGCGCCAGTAGCAGCATAACCGGTTTCTGAGCAATAATGCCACTTGCTCTTGCCTTGTTGTCTTACTATTTGTCTTCCGATGAGTTGGGCCTTCCTCCCCAGACATTTCCTAGTCCTGTGGTAGATGAAGAAAGGGAATCATACAGACCTGGCTGAAAGGACCGGTAGTTTTTCAATGCATCATGAATATTACCATGTAAGCATCTCGTTCTGCTGCTCTGTACTCTAGCAGGAGAAAGGAACTATCTTTCACTTGGCCAACTGCACAAGGCCAGGAGGACAGCTCAGGATTTCCTTGCTTCTGTCAGTATAAACTGTGCATATGTTTATATATATGCATATATAAACATATGCACACAGTGCATACACAGTGACCTGGCCAGACAGCATTAAAGGTCACCAGGGAAGGGGCAGATGCACTTGCTAACAGAGGGCATGCTGTTAGGACATGCTTTAGGACAGAAAGCTTACTGACCTGAACTCTCCTTCAGTCTTCACAGGACAAGCGGTGGCTGCTTCGGATGGCTCATGATTTAGTCTATTACTGTGTGTTTCCCATACTGTTAATGTTGTCTTCACTGTAGCTCCTTGGGCCCTTAAGACTGCCATCTGACATGCCTCAGCAGACAACAGGCTGCCATTTAGCATGTTACAGGGTATAGCCAAGAACTCAGAATTACAGGAACTGCTCAATGAATATCATAGAATCACAGAAGAGTTTGGGTTGGAAGGGACCTTTAAAGGCCATCTAGTCCGACCCCCCTGCAGTGAGCAGGGACATCTTCAACTAGAGCAGGTTGCTCAGAGGCCCGTCCAACCTGACCTGGAATGTTGCCAGCGATGGGGTAGCTACCACCTCTCTGGGTAGCCTGTGCCAGTCTTTCACCACCCTCATTGGGAAAATTTTTTTCCTTAGATCTAGTCTGAATCTGCCCTCTTTTAGTTTAAATCCATTACCCCTTGTCCTATTGCTACAGGCCCTGCTAAAAAGTCTGTCCCCATCTTTCTTACAAGCCCCCTTTAAGTACTGGAAGGCTGCAATAAGATGTCCCCAGAGCCTTCTCTTCTCCAGGCTGAACAACCCCAACTCTCTCAGCCTGTCCTCACAGGAGAGGTGTTCCATCCCTCTGGTCATTTTTGTGGCCCTCCTCGGGACCCGCTCCAACAGGCCCATGTCTTTGCTGTGCTGAGGGCTCCAGAGCTGGACACAGGACTCCAGGTGGGGTCTCACCAGAGCGGAGCAGAGGGGCAGAATCACCTCCCTCGACCTGCTGGCCACGCCGCTTCGGATGCAGCCCAGGATACGGTTGGCCTTCTGGGCTGTGAGCACAATATAGCTAATAACCACTGGGTTATGGACAGCACAAACACATGTGGAAGGGCCTACAACTGGCCAGCCATTTAGCGTGTGTGCCTTTTCAAAGATTTATTATTCCCAAAGGGCTTTAAAGAACAGTATGACAAACAGTGCAGTCACTGCAATGCTTTGTTGACACAGGTCTATCTTTCTTCACCACCAGACCTCTCCTGCCACATCTCCCCCCACTGTATGGCTTGTTTACTTTGCCTCATCTGCCTACTGTCCCTTGTTAGCCTTCCCAGGACTGCTCAATAATATATGGCTTTTTAAAAGAATGAATCCCTCCCTTGAGGGGGGAGTAGCAGGAGCTACTGCTCCCTGTTTCCCCAGAAGACACCTATGGGAGGAAAATGAGACTGACCTTTCTCTGGTACAGCTTGCCCATATTTAAAAAAAAAAAATGTACCCTGTAATGGGAAAAGGCTAGAAGTCAGAAGCAGAGACAGCAGATGGGTTCCCAGTGCTACAGATGCTGGAGAAGAACCCCTAAGCCCTCTGCAGAGCAAAAAGCCCCCCTTTTTTTTTTTCCCCAAACAGACAGCTGTCCTTCCTGCCAGCTGGATAGTAGGCACTACCTAGGTCTTGAAAGGAGTTAATATTAGCTAATATCATCCTGGCTAAGCTGTCACTGGACTGATCAACAGGAGGACAGAGTAGAGGATCCCCTCCCAAGCTCCCAGCTACCACAACCTATAGAGAGGGGGACAGACGCAGAAAGATAAACAAATATAGTGGTGACACAGTTCTGTCCCATGGCATTTCTTCAGCTCTGACTGATGAAATGAGCCTGAACCAATGCCCATGAAAATTAGTAGGAGTCATTTAGATCCATATCAGTAGTTGCTGATTTTACAGCATGGTATTACATTCATTTCTGGAGGTATATTTTTCAGTTGGTTTACTACCTACTATTCTTGGTGCTCCCTCCTTGTATATAATTACTGTTATACCATTAAAATCAAATGATGGAAATAAGAGTTTGGATTCTAATACCAAATAAGGAAGTTTAAGGACAAATTATTAGAATAAAAATTATGAATTTTTGCAAACGCATCATAAACTGCTACGCTGCATTCTGTTTAACCAGACCGTAAAGTCCCCGAGGTCCCTCTGACACAAACGTCCAGGCCCTCATAGAAGAGTCTCTGTCTTGCACACTCAGTCCTTCAGCTTCTGCTCATAACGAGAGAAACATTCTCATACCCTGTGCCCACAGGGACGCCCTGGGAAATACATGAGGCTTCCAGGCTGCGGAGCGGCAGGGGGGGGCCAGCCCGAGGGGGGAGCCCCCCGGGCGCTGCGCAAAGGAGGCAGGGGGCAGGGTGGCACTAGCCAGAGGAGGAGCCCCCCCGGGCGCTGCGCAAAGGAGGCAGGGTTTACGTTACAGTATATTGCCTGCGGTAGGTGCAGCTCTCCATCCTCACCCCGCTTCTCAAATGTGCATTAATACTAAGTTTAGTAGAAGACAATATTTGCTTTTGCCTCCCCAGACAATGCCATCGTTTCGCTGAGATCAAAGCTTTCCAGGAATTACAGCTATTTTTTGTTCTAAAAATTATTTTAATATGAAGTAGTTTTAAAGTCAAAATCAGAACAAAACACTTCAATTTCATCGAAGTAAGAGAAATTTTCTTTCAAGGCAGCCTCAATTTGACAATTCTGCTTGTGAAAAATACCCAGTTTGGAGACATTCATTCCCTTCTGGAATGAAAAGAAACTGAAGTCTCAATTATTAGGTTTTCTAGGGTAGAAATTCCTCCTCCCACACACCACTGCTTACTACAGAAATGGTTTCTGGGAAGATAATGGGATTAACTGGGGAGATACCACAGTGCTCAAAGTTACTCTGTGGGTGGGAACACTGCACTGGGTTAAACTGAGAGAGATCACGCTCTCGACTCTTATGCAAAACTCTGTATTATAAAAACCAAATAAATTAACGGTGGTGCCCAGCCCCAAAGTGATGTCACTGCTTAAAAGAGACGGCTTGAGACTGACTTTTGGGAAGCAGGGAGGCCCTTTGCAGTAAGCCTGGCCTTGCCAAGTTGGCTGAATTCCAGCAGCCGTTTTCCAGCTGGGAAACCTTAAAGGGCAACTCACCTAGCAATGCGGACACGAGGGAGGCAAAGGCAGCAGCAGCAGCAGGGACCGGTGCTGATCTTGAAGCGACCATTTTCAAACCGCCTGAGGAACAGCTTTTGACCTCCACACTCTTTAATCATCATCATCAGGAACTTGTGGATAGCTATGGCAAAAAATCTAGGAGAGGAAGAAAATGCCAGCTGGAACGTGCCTGCGTCCCTCGTATGCCTGCGCAGGCCGGTGCCGCCTTCTGACCAGGGTTTTTATGGCTTGCGCTTCACAACCAGCACAAATTCTAGCACTAGCTGTGAAAAACCTTCCGCTTTCCATCACCTTGGAGGACCAGAACTGCTCTAACCTCACTGAAAGAGGAGTAAACTGAGGCACAGAGCAGCTACGGAATTTCCCAAAGCCGCACGGGTGGCAAAGTCAGTATTAAAGCACAGGCTCTTTTGGCCCAAGTCATTATGGCCATACTTTTCCATCAGCTAGCTAGTCCTGACAGGTTCAGATGTTTTAGAACAACTCCTCTTCCTCCTCTAAAAAAACCACCCCAACAACAAACACGGCTAGGTTCATATATACATTTAGCTATCACCCAACGCGCTGGCCCAGTCAGGGTGCAGCTCCTCGGCGGCCATAGCTGACCCAAGCACTGGCTGGCGCCGCCCCCCCCCCCCCCCCCCCACCGGCCGGC
>NW_010558967.1:20103-22524 GCF_000687285.1 Phaethon lepturus
CCCCACCTCTCCCTCCTTCACCGGCTGCACGTTCTCAACCTTTCCCAGGAACTACAGATTGTCCAACCGCCCTTTACCTCCCTGTCCCAAACTGATTTAGGGAATTGATTCACTGAAATCCAACCCCATCAAATAAAAGCGGTCCTCTTCAGCTGCACGGCCTTGAAGGAGCTTGCTGTGCAGCTGGAGACTGTGCGTGGTCGTGGGTGCAAGTGAGGGGACAGGAACCTGCAGCTTGGACAAGGGAGGAGGGGGGACTCAGACAGGCTTAAAGTGCCACAGGACTGGATCCTTGGAAGTTTTTGGTAACCTGCACTACCTTGCACAAACTGCCGCATGCTCACAGTGTTCCCTGCTAGTGTTTGTTTTGCCTCCTTTTTTACTCTACTCTCTTAGAAATCGCAGTGCGGCAAGGGGCGAGGCTATTCATGAGAGTCTGTGATACTGTCCCGCAGTGGGCTCCAAAATCATCCCAAAATAGACCATGGAGTACCCAAGGCCACAGCATCCCCCCAGCTGGCTCTGCCTACCAGGGCTGCAACCATCACCTCCAGAAAGCAAGGACCACATTTCTCTGTTCTTCTCCGTGCATGTCAGAGCTGTCATGCTCGTACAGAAAATGCTTTTGTCAGGACAGCTGTGGAAAATTTTACATTGATATACTCATCAGAGGTTCACTTGCCACCATTAATAATAGACCTCCACGGCTCATCATTAGTAAAAGCGCAGAGAAGTCACAGGTCAGAGCCTCATTCCACATGACACGCAGAGAGAGGCAAGAAAGAGTACTGCTTCAGAGCTACTGTCAATCCGAGGGATCAATTACATGCAAGTCACAGATCTTTCATACTGAGGTTCCCACACTAGGGGACTGTAGCACTGGGAACTGCTACAGCATTTTCCACCTCCCAGAAAAGAGCTGCCAAGAGATTTCAACTGAAACCAAAAATTATTAAATTGTTAAATTTACAAAATGACTGTGTTTACGAAGAGCAGCAGATGTTTAAAGGGAAGAAATTCAGCATTTGGGGCAACTGCCTAGAAACAAGCCGAATACTCACACTGCTGCTGTGAAATCTGTAAACATCGTTGAGCGAGGAATCCACATGCCAATGCATGAAGTAGTAGCAATCACCTACAGAGAGAGGGAGGAGGGCTGTACGAAGGGCAGAGATAAGGCAGGTTCACGTGGATTTTCAGGGAAACCCTAAAATTTTATCTCTTTTCCATGATAACTTACAGGAGCTGCAGCATTAATCCAAATTATGATTGATCTTTTTGAGGAGGGGATTTTCCTGTAGATGTAGACTGCTTCCTCTATAAACACCAGATTGGCAATTAGCGTCATCAGAGTCAAGATTGCAAAGAGAAATATCCCTGGTAGGTCAAGGCCTGCAGAGAGAGAAAAGACAACAGAAAGGTCTGATTTACTTCATTAAGCATTCCAAACATTTAACATAAAGACACCATCTCTGAGGGGCTTCTTAGCCCTATTCATGCAGACTTGCACTCATCCTTAGCTACACAGATAGACCATTGACTCCACAGGATGTTTCAAATACTTAAACTGATGTTCACAACTAAATCTTTCTCTTTTCCACTGACAGCATGTGGGGAGAATATGCCTCCATGTTCTCAAAGCATTATGCAGAAGTCCCCTTCAGAAAGGTGGAGTTCCAGGACAAAAGTCCTTAGATGAATGTAAATGTGTAACAGAATATAAATACATACATAATACAAATAAAGACAGCAAATACATATTCCAGGAACTTTTCCAGACAGACTACAAGCAAAAATGTATTTATTCAGAATTAGTTCTTTACTTCCATTATATGTTCATAGGCATGTTTGTGCATAAATTCCTTAGGCATACAAACTTTTTAGAGGCTCGGTGGAACTTTGTGGGGCACACCAACAGTGTAACGATAAGCCCCTGATATATCTAGCCTGAGATAAAACTTGATGCCTTCACCAAATTATTTTTTACTTCTCCCTTCACACTGTGTATGGATATCAACTTTTACCCAGAGTTGATGGTTGAGGCGGATTTTCTCCCAAGAAAGATGCTTCCAGAGACAGAAGAAAGCACTGCAGTGGGGTCATGCTTCATTCAGAAGTTCATGGACATCGCTGGTGCTAACTCCGGCTGTAGCCGAAAAAACGGCTGGTACCCTTAGCCTATCTAAAGGCACACCGAGCAGCGCTTGCAAAGGTGAGCCCCTACCCCAGCCCCTCGAACCTAACCTGCTTCAGAAGACCCCAACGCTTCTAGACGTGGCTGCAGGCGGAGCAGTCCCCATCTCAGTGGGCATCTCCGCACCATGGGTCTCACCACGGGGGAGCCCGAGACCGGCGGCAAGTCTATGTACGGGCTTGCTCAGCGCTCGCTTTGGTGCGTACCGGGAGGCCCCGGCTCTCCCC
>NW_010558968.1:0-332 GCF_000687285.1 Phaethon lepturus
CAGCCTTTGCAGGCTCCCGGTCACGCTGTCTGGATGAGGAAGAAGCCAAAAGGAAGAGGAAAGGCCATTTCCCCCCGAAAGGATGAGCCCCGCTTTCCCCGGGGGGCACCCAGGCAGGCTTCTCTATCAATCACGCTTTTTATTGGGTGTCACCAGCTGGGGTGCCGGGAGAGAAGTGCATGTTAAATGATGCCATTAGGCTGTAGTGCAACAAGCAAAGGCGAGGTAATTGGCAGCAATTCTCAGACCCAGTCCGGTGACCTGTTAATCTGTTGCCACCAGCACTCAGCCAGGAGAGGGGGGGGAAAAAAAAAAAACAAAAAGGGCGACAC
>NW_010558968.1:363-5004 GCF_000687285.1 Phaethon lepturus
GCAAAAATCTTTGACTTATCTCAGACCTGGTCAGCTTGTTGATGCTCAACTCGTCAAGAAGGACGCGGTGCTGGGGGAAGCCCTTCTCCGTTCAATCAGACCGCTACTCCGTTTGCTGAGTGTAACATACCGTTCGTGGTTTAATTTGTTCTCCCAGGTGTGGTTTTTTTTTTTTTTTAACGTTTTTCCTCCCCTTCCTTCATTTGGATCACGTAAGGTTTGGCACCAGACTGTTGGAAGGATGAACCAGAGGGTCTCTCTGCAGAGCCCGGAGCACCATTCAGCAGCTCTGCCTTTGCACCTCCCGGCCAGAAAACGGCTGTGTGATGGGAAAGTTTGGGAGGTACATGCAGGCCTTCACCCCTCCAGAAACTTGGCTCACGTAAACCTCTCTCCTGCGTTCATAATAAAGCAGGGAAGGAGTTGCCCCGCTCACGCAGGCGGGACTGTTTGGGTGGAAGGCTTTGTACAACCCTTGGGTCCGGGACCAAACACCCACAGTGGCTGGAGGTGTGAGAAAGAAACTTAAACAAGCTGAAACCAACCGTTTAAAAACAATTCCTTCACAAGGTTACTTTGCTTCTAAAAGAACAGATAGGCCCTCGGGTGGCTTAAAGGAAAACAGATTTTTAACAGGTGACTTGGAATCAGCGGTGTTTTGAAGAGCTCAGGGTGAAAACTACAACTCCCCCCTAAATTAAATTTTTTTTATGGAAAGTGGCAATCAGGTGGGACCCACAGAACTGCCACCACCACGATGTGTTTTTTCAGCACTAAGCAGGGGACATAAAGTGTGTTTGAGTTTGCTTTATTTTATTGCAGCTTTCCAGCTTTATTTTATTTTTTTTTTTTAAACTGAAAGGATTATCAGGAGACCTCCCTAAACAAATGATCTTGTGATCTTACCACAAACACAGGGCTCAGACCAGTGTCCCTTACTCAACAGAAACAGTCACCAATTCTGAAACGGCTGCTGCTGGGTCGCACACAAGGAGATTCCGGGTACTTTCCTATGTTTATGAATATTTCAAGCAGGTAAGTTTAAGACTTTTTTGCTGCTGATGAGTTGTTCTCTCTCTCTCACACACATGCACACAGACAAGAGCTACTTAGAACACACTTGAATTCGAGTCCAAATCAATGAATAAATTACACAGATGGGTTTCATTGCTGCTATATTTGCTACATATAACAAATCAGCAAAAATGTTCATCTCATTAGCAGGGACAATACAATGTTGGAGGGGTCAAACGCGAGAACGAGAGAAGCATTCATTTTTTCCTGTAATGTGACTGATGGCTGGCTGAACAACTGTGGTTTAAACCAGACCTTTCCCTTAATATAACAAACTTCTGTGAATCTTGTGAGAAAGCCCAAAATATTAATATATGACAGAATTAAAAATAACTCCCTTAAAAAGGCTAAATTACATATTTTGGAAAACTCCAGCTATGCTCATCTCATTACAGTATTTCAGTGCTGAAGAACTGTCTTTTTTTACAGGAAATAACTGCAATCCAGTAGCAGTTAAACCATTCCAGTGGGTATATGTAGCATATTTGGGCTATACATTAAGGACCAGTAAATCTACATGCTCTAAAACAAAGATTTTACATTTTATCTTACAAATGCGGATCAGTAAATTGTGAAAGAGCTGTGCACATGTTTATAGCCTATGTTCCACACTAGCACTTTTTCTTAGTTTTTTTTAGGGTGACACAAATTATCTGTCTTTTTCTGCCTGTCCATTGTCACTGCAGATTTATTAATTCAAGATAAGATTGCTCTTCTGAATGGAGCCATCAGGTCAAATGTTGGAAACCTTTCCACTTCTGGCCCAGGGATGTGGAATGGTTGAAAGGCAGAGAGTCAGCTTTGCCTGGAAAAAGATGCAGAAACTTTTATCTGTCACGCTGAGACTGGTGGAACAAGTCACCTTTTTTTGATTTTTCAATAAACAGGACTTAGACATTGTGATAAATGAGGCTGCCCTGTGTCATGACTGGTGTCAGAAGCCTTTATGTTCGCTGCTGGGATGCCATGCAGGTGACCTTGCATGTCACCATGCAAGTGAGAGCCCTTTCAGCTAATGGCACAGCAGACAAGTTGCTGGTGAGTTTAAGGTGCTCAGGGTACAAGTATGTCCTCCTGATTCTGCATTCCTATGGCTATTTGAGTCTAGATAACTTAATTTTTGGTCATCTGACTGATACAGACTCTGTGATCCATACATGGCCCAGAAAATCTTCTGAATACCACAAAGACCGTTACCACTCATGCACCTCTTGGACCATTTCCGTTTAAGGAGAACCTCTTCCAGAGATACCAATCCACTGCTGATTTGTACAGCCAGTGATGTACCCATCTGAAGTTTGGTGTGGCTCCTTTATTTCTCTGTACGTGACCATTCCTAAAGCTTGCCACTGTCCCAGGGACGCATGCTCACTCACGTGCATTGCTTTTGCAGAACACAAAGCCTGATATTAAACTAATTTCCTCAGTGCATACAAAACTCCTCTCAAAACCTGAAATTTCTGATCTTTTCCATACCTAAACTCTATTTAGCATCTAAGTGAGTTGTAGGTAGCAAGTTGACAGTCTGGAACTAAAATGACCTTTCTTCTGAAGAGGGACAACCGTGTCTAATGAGAAGCGCAGGGGTTATCCATAGGAACCTGAGTCACAGCCCACTCAAGAAAACATGCAAATATTTTACCAGGTTCTGGATCAACCCAGAGTATTGCAAGGAGGAGAACATGAACACTGGCCCCATGTGTGCAGCGTATTTCGACGTGGTCTGTGATACAGCTCTGAGCTGTAGCTGAAGTCCCACCACAGCACTGAGCCCTGCTGGGGGTGATGCTCTCAGGGACTGCTACTGAGCTGGCCAAATCCCCAACTGCTAACCTCAGTCTGGTTGGGAAATTTGGTTTATGCCAGCTGAAAATTTGGCCCCAGAGCATAAAAACTGGGAAATATGAGCTTCAGAGTTAGAATCCCTCTTAATGAAAAGAGCCCCTGTAGCCTGTGGGAAGAGGGGACCAAGTAGACCCTGCTAAGGCGTGCCCTCCGGTACCCTCTGGCAGGGACTGTTGCTCTCTCATTCAAGGAAGGTAAGCAGGGGCGATGAATGGCTGCTCACAGGTATTTTCAAGCTAGTTTGGCAAACCAGAAAGACAATCCTTTTGCTCTGTGTTTGTAAAGCACCTAGCACAGTGGAGTCCTGGTCCCTTACTGGAGCTGCCAGGGACTTCTGCGATACAAATAACAAGTACATAATGCAGCTGCTAGAGAGCTCACAAACCTTTCAAGTTATTTATGTACTAATCTGAACAGTGTGGGCCAGATTTTGATCTTATTCTGGAGTAAATGAGATACGGGTTTGGCCTTACATCCATAAGATCTATAGTCAATCAGTGTTTCTAATGTGCTCATCATGGAAATATCTTGGCATTGTGCGGCTGGCCCACTTCAGTGTGACTAGAATAGCAAAGCATTATATTAAGCAAACAGAACAGTTTGATTTATAGATTTGTGGTAAGAATAGTTCAGTTTTCCAGGGTGTTCAATTTAATTAACATTCTCCAGGGAAAAAACTGCTATTGTTTCCCTAACCACATGCCTTCCAATACAAAATAAACTCTTGCTGGTGTGTATGTGCTGCTTAATTATCCTAAATGGTTCCTTTTGAAAGTTGTCTATTGACCTGCTTCTCCACTTCACAAGTGGAGCATATCCTATTCACTCAAGAGTGTGCATCTACCTGCACTTAGCAAGAAAGAGATACCAGATGAATTTTAACACTGCTAAAACAAGAATACAACCTGCTGCATGCAGCATTCCCAAGTGGTATGTGTGAATAAGGCTTCAAGGAGAATTTATAAAGCCAAGTAAATTGCAGCAATACCTGTAAGTCCTAATTCCAGCCACTGTTAGATGTTTTGCAGATGTCTGGGGATAAATCTATAGTAAGGAGCTGTGCCTGGATGCTGCTGGAGCACAAGGCGTGAGAGTAGGGGACAGTCCGTTTGGCCCACCAGAGACCAAATCCTGTTGCCAATATTGACTTTGAGCTACTCCATGGTTTTGATGTGCTGGTTTTTAGAAGGGCGAGCTGCAGTAAAAGCAGATCCCAGGCGCTCAGGCCACCCCTTGCTCACGGGGCTGTGGAAATCACGCTGCCTTTCGCACCAACGCAGCGTCCGACCCGCCGTCTCCATCTTCCAGGCGCTCTCGTTGCTTTTCAAGAGCGCTGGGATTCAGAAGAAGGAGATGGTGGAGCTGTCTTGACTCCATTTATTCCAGCGCTTAAGTGGAAACAGAACTGGGCCCAGTGAGCATTGCAGTGTGGGATGACAGGAGGGTGAGTTTTCGTGTAGTTGAGTCAGTAGTGAGAGCTGGCTGTAGCCGGCTCTGACTGAACACAATAAACAATTCCACTTGCAACATACTGTACTATTTAAGGGCTCATCGATGCCAGTGGGAGTTTTGCCTGAATAGCAGGCAAATAACAGGTCCTTATTCTCTATCATGTCTCATGAACTATCACGGCCCCACGTGTGCTGCAGAGGCAGGTAGCGAAGCGGCGGCGATAAGAGGGAGTCGGGGAGAGGCGAGCGGGGCGGCGGGGCAGTGCCGCTG
>NW_010558969.1:0-4444 GCF_000687285.1 Phaethon lepturus
TTCCCTCCCAGCTCTGCTGCTCCAGGGCCACGGCCGTGCCCCGTAACCGCAGCCCCTGTAACGCCGTGCTCCCGCATCCCTGCCCTGCCCGGGCAGGCGCCCTGTGCGTCCCAGCTCTGCTGCGTGCCCCGGAAACGCCTTCTCCTGCCTCTGCCCGGCCTTGGGCTTCTGTCTCCCCTCACCGCGGCTCCCACGCACCGTCCAAACGCAGCTGCACCCTCCAGTTTCTTTTTCTTCTTCCCTGTGCCTCCCTTTTTTTTCCTCCTAACCCAGCGCTTTTGTGACCCTCAAAGACAAGCCTGGTGTTTCTCTGTGTATCCTTCCTGTGCATCCCTCCCCGCCCCCCCTTGCCTTTGATGCTTGCTGCCCTTGGCTTTGCTCTGTCCCTGTTCCTGCCAGGTAAACAATCCTATTTGTCACCTGTCAGGTCCCTGTGACTCCCCTGATTAACTGGTCCCCGGGGGGGGAGATGGAGAGGGACAGTGCCACCAGGGTCGCAGGTTCTCTCTTGCCCAGAGCGGCCATGGGGGTTCCCTTGGCACAGCCCTCGCCGGAGACGTGGCTCATCCCTTCCTTTCACCACCTGTCTTGCCGGAGATCCGTGTCGTGTGGTTTGGGCTCCTGAGGCTGCAGGCACCCAAAACCCATGGTGTTTGGACCATGCTGTGTTCACTGAGGAACTTTGAGACAGGACTTGTGCTTTTGTGAGGGTTTTTCAGAAGGAATTTTGTTGGGTTCTGGTTTAGACAGTCTTAAACGAGACCTGGTGGCCACCTGATCTACACAGATGTAAATGATCTGTAACCCTGTTGCAGGCAGCAGAATTAGACTGGATTTCACTGGTGCAGGTGGGAGTAGAGTCAAAGTGGTATGCCACTCACCTTGTTATCTACATCTATGTTAGACATTGCATTGTTTAGGATCTCTGTGTTGGTTGTTATTTTTTCAGTGGGATGATTCTCCCTTCCGCTGTTGAAAATGCTGCCCCAAACTTGCTGCCTGGCGTTGTCCATGGCAGGGCACTTCTGCCGCCAGCATCCATGGCTCAGGTGTACTTCGGTGGCTTCCAGAGGAAGATATCAGCTCCCGTTCTGTTTGAATGGTCCCTTCTGGCATGAGATACCGTAAAACTTTAAACCATCTTCTTCCCAATTCAGTGTGTTATTTTTACGAGGTTAATTTCAAAGAAAAATCCCATCAAAAAGTGCCAGCCTGCTCTCTGATCTTTTATGATCTTTCTTGCAAGGGAAATCAGGGCTTTTTGAGGCTTTTAGCCTATGTGAATAATTATTAGAAGATTTTTTTTCCATGGAAAGTGATGACCGTACGTCCTTGCTAATTGTGAGTACACTGCTGCAGCCTCTCTTAACTCACGAGGCTGAAGGAATTTATAAAATGGATGCTGCTGCCTGCGAGAGGCTTGTTGCTGTGTTAATGTAGCGTGCTGTAAACTCTTAGGAGGAGAGAGGAGTTCATACACACTTGCAAACTTGCGTGCACTCGTTAGCCCCGCTGCCATCTCCCTTCCGCACCGCCTCCCGGTCCGTGCCAGGTCCTGCAGCCCGGCCGCACTCTGCGCGGTCCCCGGGAGGGGTGCGGAGGTGGAGGCCTGGTAGAGGTTTGGCCTCGGTGCTGGGGTCCATGCCGTGGCGGGATCCACGGTGCCGGAGAGCAGCTGTGGGTCCATGGCATCGCATGCGTGGTCCACCATAAAACCTGCCAGCTCAGAGGGGTGCTCTGACAAAAACAGCACGTTTTGGTTTTACTGCAGCTTTTAATGAAAGGTGGAGGAAGAGTCGACTTTGGAAGCAGGTCAGCTTCTGCAAAAGATGAGCCTGCAGCAGATTCAGGGGTCGGCTCTGCTGCCGAGCCTCAGCTGACGACATTCATGACTTCACAGTCACACTTGTTTAAAAAGAAAAAAAACTTTTTCTCCCCTTTGTTGCTACGTGACAGACCCAAACAAACAGGAGGGTGACCTTACAAAGGCCAAAAACCTGCCAGACTTTCCCAGGGCTGGGGGCACTGGGCCTCGGGGTGCTCCCGGAGCCCTGCCTGCTGCCCTGGCCGGACTGGCTCTGCGCTGCCACTGCACAGTGTAAACAGACTAAAAATAGCGATGGTATGTTTCTCGCCATCAGCTGCAGTCATTTTGGATGGGCTTTGTGTATCTCTTTTTTCCTCCAAATGGCTATATTTCTAATATCCGGCCTGTGCGGTTGCATTTGGAGGTTTTTCCTGGCATTACTTGGTTCTTGCAGATTGTAAACAGAGCAGCTCCCGTGTGCTCTAGCCTCCCGAGTCTTAACTTGGAGGGGTGGGGAGCAGCCCAGGTCCTACACACACGCACTAAACTTCAAGCTTGAACGGTTTACATGAAACTATTTGCTTATTTTTTACTTCTACAAAACCACCTGGGAACAAGTAACCTCTACGATGGGCCTTACTTGACGTGGGTTTTAAGCAATGCTGTAGTAAATAACAAAATGTTCCCTGCGTGTCAGTGCTGATGGAGCATGTTTTCTTAAAGGCTTGTGTCCCTCCAGCTTCACTGGGCTCTGCTGTGTTGCAAGTTTGAAGGTTTTCCTTTTGCAGGGCGATCTGTAAGGTCCCTGCTTTGCTCCTCGAGTCCAAACCATCTCCCCAGTGCAACCTTGCCCTCTGAGAGGATGCTCCTGGCCCTTCCTCTTCCTGTCTACTTTTGCAGGACCAAAGGAGGAGAATTATCTTTGAACCTTTTTTTTTTTTTTGGTCAGCTCTGGATGCAATTAGCCCCAACTCTGTTTGTCTTTAATACGGAATTTTGTCCAGAAGCTAGTAGAGAAGTTGAAGGAGGTGGCTGGAAAACACAGCAATGTGAAAATGTTTCTCTCAGGAAATGGGCTTAAGTCAGCTAGCACGCTTCTGTTCTAAGGAGAGTAAATAAAATGTAAGGACCAGTAATGTCACCTGAGCAGCCAGATTTGCTTCTGGGGGGACTTTCCACCAGTGTGCGGTGGAAAGATGGCCGATTTAATACTGCCTGCCGTCAAAGAAGTGTGTTTATCAGGAAGGCAGCAGAGACAGGACCTGTTGATGACTGGGCAACCAGGTGGGCATCGTCCTAGCCTCAGGACATGTCTTCTGCCAGCGTCCAGGTGGAGGTGGCCTCGTTGGCAAGATGGCGGCGGAGTGTGCGGTGTCACTTGGACCAGGGAGCTGCACATCAGTGCCAGGTTGGGGTTCAGGTGCCGGAGGACAGAGCAGTCCCAGCTGGGCAATTTTTGTCTGCATCTGCTGGAGGCCACTTGTGCTGTCGCTGCGCACCCCAAATTACAGCATCAGTTTGTGCCCCGCTCTTCGTTAGCAGCCTTTTGCTCGGGACAGGTTCTGCCCTCACGTGTGCGCTCAGTGGGAGCGATGTGTGTGCGCTCTTGGTGACGTCGAGGTTGGCGATCTTCAAACCGATCTGCGCTCTAGGACCAGCTTGCAGGATTAGGACCTAATAGCTTTAAAATCCCCGTGAGCCCCTTTGTCACCCGGCACCGGGTGCTGATGGCATATATGGCCAGGGAGTCTCATTTATCCCTGGCACCAGAAAGAAAAACCCCGTGGAAAGCAACCCCCTGAGACCCGTTATTGCAGGGATGGTTTTAAAAAGTGTGGGGATTTTTTTTCAAGTTGTAGTCTGTAAAGAACCAGCATCTAACTTTCTCTGTATCCTTCTTTTCTCCCCTCAGCTGGAGGTTGGCAGTGATGAAGAGCGTAAATTAAATGTGAGGTAAGCAGAGCTATTTGGTTCTAAACATCGTTTCCACCGTTGTTAATTGTTTGCCACGTAGCTGAGTACTGATCCCACAGAGGACTCCGGCCTCGAGCGTGTACGCTTGCCTGGAGGGGATTGCAGGGTCTGCAGAGAGCTAAACACGGGGGATGCTCTGTGCCTTATGAGTTTGGCTTTGAGACGAGTCTTGAAGAAACTGAAAGCATTAAAGAGGGTTTGTGGGGTTTTTTTTCTGGTGGGAAGAAACTGGAAAATTGCTTGTCAGCTCTGGCCACAGCACTTAACTGGTATCACAGCATCTCTGCCTGCTGCTGCTCTGCGATGGGGGGTCTGGGAAGAAGGGAGGGACACTGCTAGGGTGGGTAGGGGAGAGACCTCTGCTTATTCCTGGGAATTTGACCCCTTTGCTATTGGGGTTGTGTAGAGTCGCTTTCTTCATGTGAGGGGGAGGAGAGGGCTGAGATATCCTGCTGGAGAAGAGAAAGGCTTTTCTTGCTGACATTGTGCAGAGATCAGAAGTAGTAATGATAAAGCTAGCTTGGTGGGACCCTGGCCTAATGGGGCTCTGACTAATTATGCGGATTGTTCACTCTAAACCCAGCTCTTGCAGACAGCTTTTACCCTCTAACCTGTAAACCACAATCCAAGAGAGAAAGCGTAAAAGCACAATAGTGGTTCAGC
>NW_010558969.1:4475-7590 GCF_000687285.1 Phaethon lepturus
TTCTTGTTATTACTTTCTGCTTTAATTATCCTAGTTTCAGGTAAAAGCAAAGCCACTCATGCCGCTGCTTAGGGTTCGATCGTGTTGTTTCCATCCCATTTTATGCTTTGTGACCTACCGTTGCGGAGATATAAAACTGAGAGACACTGGTGGCAGTGGGTTTTCTGTCGCAGTCTGACGGATGGAGACTAGGACAAAGTGGAGTTGATTTGAAGTCTGGTTAACCTTGTGGTTTTGGGAGAAGCAAATGTGTGTTAGGGTAGAGACCGTCTTTACCCCGCAAGTGAAGTCAAGAGAGCAGAAAAGCAAAGTTGGCCCTTTACAAGAGTAGGAAAATGTCAGGCCTCGAAATTCCTGCATCCCAGGGATGATTTGTCACGGCTGCAGCCCGTCTGGAAAGACTGGTGTTCGGTAGCTGTCCTGCTTGCATGCACGCGGGGCAGAAGCATTGCATGTTTGGTTGCTGTGCGTTCTCCCGGGTATGGGCGTTTAATGGCACTCTGTAATGTCTCTCATTAGCTTATTTTCTGGAGAAGGCATTTTGTATCAGTTAAAGCAAAATTCAGGATTCCTGGTTCTGCTCCCAGTTTGGTTGTGGGCTTATTGTACAATTCAAGGCTCAAGCAGGAACCTGCTGAAGTCGTGAATAGCAACGCATCCTTAATTCTTATGCTTTTTCCCCACGTAGTATTAAATAGCAACACTTAACCAAGCAGATGATAGTCTCTTCTTGTGCTGAAAGACAAAATACAGCTTTGTCCTCTTTCACAAATGAACTCAATGATAACGTACAGATAAATCGCTGGGAGCTCATTGGTTTTGTGACTACCTTTGGTCTGGCTGGCTGGCCTTTTTGCAAGCCAGGCATGTGCATCCGTCACTGACCAGAGCAAATGTGGGGGTGGACGTAGTGAGACTAGGCTTAAAAGCTGATACTTTTCTACTGGCCGGTTAAAAATGCTGCAGCACTGACTTTGGATACCGAGATCCCAAGAGCTTCCTCTGTCCTTCAGTCTCTTGGGGCTGCTCTTCTGTACACAATTTTAAGGATAAGAATCTGGTAATTAAATCACTAGATAGACCTCAAGAATAGGATGGCTCTTGTGCAGAGCCTTTGCTGTACTCAGGAGGAAAGACTGTCAAGGATCGAAGAAAATATGTGGACACAGCACAGATGATAAGTGAAGCTCCTCTCGCGAGGAGGTGGGTAGATCCTGCCGGCACCTGCTCCGGATCAGTTCACCAAGACTTTACCCAGTGCCCATGGGGTGGCAGAATTGTTCAACTTCATTGTGCTGCTTCTCCAACAGCCAAGTTCAGGTCATCTCTGGGGAAAAAAAGAACAAAACAACCCTGCAGGAATGGGCTGTGATGATATTTGTGACTTCAAATCCTCGTCTAGCCTTGGTGGAGACTTAGGTGACAGCTGTGCTTTGTCACACGTGTCCTGTGTGCAGGGGTCAGCAGTCCAGCGCCTGACTTTGCAGACTTCAAAGGTCCTAATGGTTAGGGAAAGGAAGGGTTGTTGGAAAGAAGACCCCATCTTGCTGCCAGCGCAAACTGCGTTCCGTCGATACAGGATGAATGTGCTAGTACACATTTGTGACATAACTTACTCATCTGCTTGCTGAACAGATTATTTTCATTCATTCAAAAAAATTCCAGGATTTTCATTCACGACTGCGCACTTGGGTCTGGTTCTGTGAGCTATCTGAGGAGGAACAGGTCTGCACCACCGTTTCATAACCAGATGCGTGTCTGGCTGGTCTCTGGTCTAAGAGCAGCAGACCTTCCTTATGGTTTCTGTCATTCCAAAACGCTTTTCTTTCTGTTTTCTTCCTGAAATAGTTTCTACCCTGAAATAGATCAAGGGAACATGTTCTAGGTTCAGCTTTTCTTTGAAAGATATTGTTGCTGTCTGCATTTTCTTAGACTTTAATCTGCTTCAAAGTCTTCCTTTTCTCTACCTTTCCAAAAATTTTGCAGCAGCCTTGATAAGGTAACATCCACACTGATTCCAGCAGACAGCCAGGAGTCCATTTTGCTCCCCAGGGGGTAAAGATCCATAGCAGAAGAAAAAGTAAGAGCACAGTCTCAGATCCAACAGCCTGATCGGGCTCGGTGTAGCTGCTGTGCACAAAAGCTTGCATGTCTGACTCTGCATTACCTGCGTCCGCTGAAATCCTCCTTCCTGGATGCCAATCAGCCATGGGATGTTGCGGCTTGATCTCTTTTTTTTCCCCTAATCATGCAGCACACACACAGGACCTTGAGACATCTCACCCAAACCTTAATAAAACTTCTGGCACGGTTACGTCAAGTCCACGGGAGTATGCATTAGCTTAGAGTTAAGCGCAGCCTTGAGCTTTACGAGATTAGGGTCCACCGAATTCAAGGCGAGCCTTGCGTACACAGTGCCTGCCGCCTTATCGCAGAGACCCATCGTGCTCTTTTAGCTCAGAGTAACCTCAGAGAAGATGATACCGAGCGCGGGGGAGACCGAGAGCAGAGCTGAGCTCTTTTCAAGCAGACTGCTCTGGGGGAATGGGGTATGTGCAGTTTTTCCTATGCCGCTTTTTGGTGTGACCCGACTGACTTTCATCACTCGCTGTCAGTCGGTTCTCTAGCACGAGCTCAAAGGAGATGTTTTACAAAGCCTTGTGTTGCGAGTGTTGGCTGTTTCTCAGATGCACTTGGCAAATGCAGCAAGATAATCACTGGTTTTAATTACAAAGACAAGTAAGTTTGTTTAGCCAGTCGTTCTGTAATCTTTGCCATTACTGGCTTTCCAATCGCAATCTGAATGCGGTCAGAAACAGGGCTGGGTGAGTGTTTTCAGGCACCTTCTGCAGGGAGATGGAGGTTGAAGAGCTGCAGAAGGGCCTGGGAGTTAGTTGTCTCCAGCCTCTGATTGTTACGGAAAGAGCTGTTCTTGTTTGGCACCACTAAATCCAGTTTGAGAGCTGGCAAGAGCAGCTGTGGGAGCGAAAGGTTTTCAGGACTGGGCTTGTATAGGTTTGCAGAGTCTTTTAACGGCGTACGCTGCTGTGCTGCAGGGCCACAGCTGCGTGTGGGGACCCTGCGTTGAGTGCGCTGCCTGGGGCACCCGGGGTCC
>NW_010558969.1:7621-12406 GCF_000687285.1 Phaethon lepturus
GAAGAAGAGGAGACTGGGGGTCTTCCTCTCTTTGCCGATACCATCCTGTGTGCCTCGCCGAGTTGCCAAACGTTCCCTTTCCCCCGTCCGCAGCCTGGCAGATGACGTTATTTCCTCATCTTCTGAAACGCTCTAGGTGTTACGTCGGTTCGCTTTTATTCAGCGTTGAAACCTTTTAGCTGTGGGAATCGTGTGGCTTTCGAGCTCTGAGGAACCTACGGCTGTTGGCAAAATGATGGGTAGGAGGCACCATGTCCCCCTTGCTTTCCACCTCACTTACTCGCCCTTGTGTTTTGTGTGATTCCCTGGTCAGGAACGACCATGCTCCGCCACCCTGGTTTGATAACCAGCTCTACAGTTCCTTTAGTTACTGCTTTTTTGTTGTAGATTAATGAAGTAATTTTCTCTTTTGAAGGTGGTGGAGTTAACGCTGGGCTTTGGTTTGACTTGGTTTTGCGTTCGCTGCAGGAGTTACGTGGAGCCCTCGGGTTGATGAAAGCTCTTTTTGCAGCTCAGATCATCAGGAGGAGTAATTGCTGCAGACAAACTCTTTGCAGAGCATCATCCCGGCTGGCACACGCCAGAGGGCTCGTTATAAGGAGGCTGTTTGGTTAAAATCTGGTAATAAAGCAGATTCCTCGCTGGCGCTACGGCTGGCCTCTTCAGGACGGGAACTCGGAGAGTGCATGCAACTCCAGCCCGCTGCTCGGGCTCCTCTCCGTGCAGCCGCGTGTCGGCTCCGCGCAGCTCTCCGTCGGCGCGGCACTGGGTGCCCGCCACAGCTGGGGATGTTTATGCGCTAGACTTAATTGTCTATTATATTTTAATGCACTGAAAAGTATTTATTAACACCTCGATCTTTAACTTTTTTGGGGATTTATGGGCATGTTTTGCTGGGGGCAGCGTTGAGTCAATGGCTTGTATCCGCAGCTCTGAGTGGCCGCGTTTACGGTGCTGGGAAGGTGCACGGGGCTGGGGGTACACCAGGGCAGCTGTCTTGAGGATTTATGTGTGGGGACAGCGGCTCATTACATCCTTGACAAGTCCTGCTCGCTGCAGTATTTATTGTCTCCCAGTTATTTGGTGGGAGATGGTGGGGCAGAAGTTGCTGACTTTATTAACTGTTCAAAACAGGACGCTGAATCACATCCTGGCAGGGCTGCAGCATCCTGCCTTAGCGTGCCCCATACAATGGGGAGGCAAATTCACAGGCTCGTGACCCTCGGTAACGTTCTGGCCCGTAGGTGTGGCTGTGAAAGCCGATGGAGATATAATTAGGCCTTTACATTTTGTGGTGGGTTGTGTGGGGACGTTCAAAGACCACGGAGCCGAGGAAGCATGCACTTATTTGACGCTTATTTAAGATCTGGCCTGTCCAGGAAACTCTTGCTGACTTGAGCAATGCGAGGAGTTTACTTGGATGTAGAGAGAGTAATAGCAGGAGGCCTGCCAGTGTGAAGCTGTGGTCATCAGACCCTTTTCGTAATTGTATATAAATGTTGTTGGGTTTTTTTAATTCAATTTTTTACTTATTTTCCATGAAACCTCAGCAGTTTGGCAAAAAAACCTGCCAAACCACTGTCCCTGTTATCAAAGGTACTGGCTTTGCACTGAAGGGTTTTTTTCTGTAAAGGGCCAGTGTGGTTACTGTTTATTTAGGTGTTAAAGAGCTGGGTCAGAAAAATATTTTGATTCCAAATGCCTCTTGATTTTTAAATACCTTAATCTTTGATAATCATTTGCCAAGATCTGTGAGTCAGGGATTTCTCATGGAAATCAGAGCTGTGGTCTGCCTGACAAGTGCTTTTAATATGTTTCTGGAGACTGTGAAATGGGCAGAACACCTTCCCAGGCATGGCTTTACTTTTAATGAAGGGCGCGTTGAGTTTTTTATTTCCCAAACATTTGCACATCTCTCTGCAGCATTTGAATCCCTGTGTTCTGCTACACAAAAAATCAGGAAGCAAAATAAGCCAAAAATCAGACCAGCCTTGAAGGGATTGGGATGCGAACTGCATCTGTTAGTTGTTTAGGTTTATCTAGACTAGGACTAGTCCTAGGTTTATCTAGAAGGACTCTTCTCTGCAGAGCTTGCCTTCCCTCTCTGGAAGTTGTAGAATTGCAGTGCAGGGAGAAGTCAACGGTGTTGAGCTTGTGCAACCCAGCAGATCTGCGTCAGCTCTCCGTAGCGCGAGGTGTGAACGTCCGCAACCAGGGTGTGAACCCGCAGCGGTTAACGGCTTTACTGGGGCCGCTCGTGCGCGCAGACGTCCTCCCCTTGCAGCCGGTGCGAAGGCTTATCTTTTGCCACAAGAGAGGTGGGTTCCTGGGACAGGAGCGGGAACGTAAACCGTGCCTGCAGAGCGGCCGGTGGCTGCGTGTTCGTACCTCCCTCATCTAGTCCTCCCCGTTGCTGTGTCAGTACCTTCAAGGTGTTGCTCATTGCACCAACCTCTCCCCAAAGTCCCAGTACTGGCATAGCACTTGTTGTAAGACCCGAACTCTGTGCCTGACACTCATCTCACTAGCACAGAGACCCTGTGCAGAGGGACTTGCCCCGCTGACGAACCTGCCAAAAGCACACCGGCTCACCGGTGTTGCTTGAAGACATCCTTGCTGCAGGCATCGCCAGTGAAGGCAGCTGCTGGGGGACCTGTGGCAGCGTGCTGCTGACCGCTGGGCAGAAGACCTCTGGGGCTTAGCGTCGGAGGCCAAGGCATCCAGAAATGCAGGGAACGGGACAAAATGTCCTTTTCAGATTTTCCGGAAAGCTGCCAGGTTGCTTGTTTGCCCTGTCTGCCATCCAAACGGTCAGGTCCAACACTCGAATCCCTGCGGAGACCGCTGCTCGTGTGTGGGCATCTCCCTCCCAGCCCTGTGAAACTTTTTGGGTTACAGATGTCTGCTTCTCTCTGCAATACCAATTCTGCTTGTAAAAGATAGGTTTGGAGCGGAGGAGAAAAAGAAGGATGATTCTGAGGTTTTTACCAACACTTTTCTGTCTTGAAGTAGCTTTGCCCCTGGCTGGCAGCCTCCTAATTTCTGGGGTGCACCTTGTCCCTGTGGGGTGCTGGCTGCATACCCTTGGGGGAGCTGGGAAGGCAAGCTGCGGTCCAGCTAAACACTAGAGGGGGTGTTGGGGTTGAGCTAGAACTTTTCTTGCTCTGCTTTTACCCCGCATGATCCGTCTAGATTTATTTTATTTTATTTTTACGCATTACCAATGTGTCAAGTACTCCCTGGTCTCTGCTGCCTTTTTTGGAGTCGTTCTGAAACCCAGCGGCTAAGCTATTTTTCGGGCTGCTGTGCCGCCGCTGCCTGCAGGGTTCTCAGTCGTGCTTCCTATGCTGTTGTCCGTGTCCTGGCTGACCTTCGCACATGCCGCTTGGAAGCTGCTTTCTGAATCCTTGAAACTTATTATTCACCTTCCTTTCCCAGTGGCGCCAGTGGAGAGTTTCCACTTGTTTCTCTGGCCTGTCTCTGGGAGACATCGCTGAGTGGGTGAAGTGGGGTGACTTAATAAAATAGTTTAAAGGATTAAAACAATGAGTTGATGGGAGGAATGCAAGAGGATCGGCCGATGTGCTGACAGCTCGGCTGGGGAGGCGGACGGGAGCAGGATCGGCTCCTGCCCGGGAGCACGAGCGGGCGGCACTGCCTTTGATGTGCCCTCCATGGCAGGAGCCTGGGGACCAGCATCGTCCCACCTCTCCTTTAGCCTGGACCACGGCTCTGAGACACCTCCCTGGCACTCCCGGGCTTGTGGTCTGTCCTCCTCCCTACCTGCAGTCACAGAGCAGCTATGGCAATAACATGGCAACAGCAACATCCAAAAAAGTGACTTGTAGGAAAACACGGGGTGTCTTTTGGGGCTTTTAGCGTGGGGGAAGAAGAGAATCAGTGCTTTGGGAATAGCCAGCTTCCCTCAGACCACCAGGATGCTGCATGCCAGAGGGTGCTCTGGGCTGGAAAACGATGTTGTTGCTAATGCTGGGACCGCTGTATACTCCTCTCACGCTTCCCTGTGCCGGCTGCCGCGTTCCCTAGCCTTGCCCTTTGAGCCCCCGGGTCTAGGCAAGCGTGAGCTGCTCCATGGAGCTGTACGGAGAAGCATTGCTCGGCCCTCGCCGCAGGGTGGGCGGTCGGGGGGCTGCCGCAGAGGGCTGGGGGACGTGGGTGCTGGGAGTCTCCGTGGGGTTGATACCCCTCTCCTAGGAGTGAGAGAAAGGTTTCGTTATAAGCGGAATGGGCGGTTGTGCAGGCTGAGGTCTGGAGAGGATCTGGCCCTGGCCTCCTGAGACAGTGGCTATCACAAAAGTGACGCCATGTCTCGGTGGGAATCTCAGAAACGCTTGTTGCGATTCAAACCGTTAGTTCCAAGCCCATCACACAGCTGGATGATGCTCTATCAGCCCCGTGCCTCTTTGAACTCTGCAATTAATGGGATGAGCGAAAAGGATTTCTTTTTCCTTGTGAAACAATCTCTTATTTTATTTGGCTTTTCACCATCCAAGTACTAGGGATTCCTAGAATTTTCTCCTTCCTGGCCATTTGGGAGCAGCTCTGCTAACAGTCTGCTCAAGCCTGCTGGAATGAGGAGCACTCCTGCTGATCTGTTTGCTTCCCTCTTCCTGCCCTCCCTCTTGGACGGTTGATCCCAGCTGCTCCTGCGTTGCCTGCAGCACAGCCCGGGTCGTGCTCTGCCCTCGGAGCTGCGTGCCGCCCCAGCGTGGGGCTGACCCGCTTCAGCTCCGCGCGGAGCCGGGGCGATGGCTGCCCGAGCCG
>NW_010558970.1:0-707 GCF_000687285.1 Phaethon lepturus
GTCGAGCCGTGCAGAGTGATCCCAACATATAAGTGCCTTCTAAAGACTGATAATATTCAGCTTGCTCCAAGCTTTGTGTAAAGTCTGCATGTGTCCTGGAAGACAAAAGAGAGTTTTGAGGATGTGCTTGCCTCCTTCCCCTCCTGCACATACCCAGATATGCATATACACACTTCATTAGATTAAGAGAAGCCCTGGGGGATGTCACAGCTGCCTACATGCTTTTCTTGTATCTAGCCTTCAGACCTAAATATGATAATACTTTGCACAAGCCCTGCCATACCTAAGACATCTCAAGAGACCCTCAGACAAAGGATTGTGTTTTCTCCAGTACAAATAATTGCTGAAGACACTGGAGTTACATGGCAAGAGCATGAAATTAGAATCAGGCCCAAACTTCAAGGTTTGCTCTGAATTTCCTGGCTTTTGTGGTTAGAATCCAGACCCTTAACATTATTTTAACATAGGTTTTGCATTTATATTTATAAACACAGAGTACTGCTGCCTATTTGAGTTTAGAACAGATTGTGGTATAAACATATTTCCTCTTTACACATTATAATCAGTGCACAATGGCCTGCTTTATGTAAAACATATTACAGTCTTTGCTTCTCTGCATGTGCTTGCATGCACATACAGCTTAAATTAATTATCTTAATATTCTCATGATGTGTTCAAAGAGGAGTTCTGTGAATGAGGCAGGGAAA
>NW_010558970.1:738-1961 GCF_000687285.1 Phaethon lepturus
GGTCTTGCAATTCCTATTTTGGAGTTTGAGATTAAACACTGTATTTAGAGAAACATTTGACAGACTTTTGGTTGATGATGTATAATTTCATCAACCAAACACTTCCCTTGACAGAGTATGTTTTGATTCACTGTTGCTTCTGACAGCTCTGTAGAACAATCTATAGGAAATGTGTCCTTTGGAAAATTAGCCAAGCATCATTCCAATGCAATGACTCTAGGTGATAAAATGAAAATGATTAGTTACAGTTCATTGAATATTGCCCAAAACCTGTTCAAAACTACTGCTTGGCATAATCCTTGGGAAGGTGTTTTGGCTTCTTTCAAAGCATCGCAGAGAAGCAGTTGAAATCAAAATTTGAATTTTGTTTGAAGGGTGAATCAATAAAAAATTGGGGGCTGAATTTTGCAAGTGTTGTCTGCAAAATATTTTGCTTAACTTGGAGCATGTGAATTGACTATTTGGGGATTAATCATCACATGTTCATGCTTTTGTAGGAAGATTTTTTGTTTGATGGCCTTGAACAGTAACTTTACTTTTAGTGCAAATTCACAAACAGCAGCAGTAATAACAACAAAGATATCTAATTCCCATATAGCATTTTCATTAGTAGATCTCACAACATTTGGCAAGGGAAGTCTGTATCATTATATCCATCTTAAGAAGAGAAAATGGAGACAGTAAGTTTTCAAGACACTATGAGGTGTCCTGTCCAAGAGCAACCTTCTGACTGGAGACAGAGAACTGAGATCCCTTTAATTTCAGGCTGTATTGGGTTTGTGTGGAAAGTTTTGGTAGCGGGTGGGCTACAGGAGTGGCTTCTGTGAGAAGGTGCTGGAAGCTTCCCCTATGTCCAATAGACCCAATGCCAGCTGGCTCCAAGAAGGACCCACCGCTGGCCAAGGCTGAGACAATCAGTAATGACGGTAGCACCTCTGGAATAACATATTTAAGAAGGGGGGGAAAGTACTGTGCAACAGTAGCCAAGAGAAAGGAGTGAGAATATGTGAGAGAAACAACTGCAGACACCAAGGTCAGTGAAGAAGGAGGGGGAGGAAGTGCTCCAGGCACTGGAGCAGAGATTCCCCTGCAGCCCATGATGAAGACCATGGTGAGGCAGGCTGTCCCCCTGCAGCCCATGGAGCTCCACAGTGGAGCAGATATCCACCTGCAGCCCATGGAGGACCCCATGCCAGAGCAGGTGGATGCCCAAAGGAGGTTGT
>NW_010558970.1:2583-3104 GCF_000687285.1 Phaethon lepturus
ATCCCAGGAAGAAAGGAGGGGGGAAGAAATGAGAAAATATTTTCTCATTACCCTACCCTAATTTGATTGACAATGAATCAAATTAATTTTTCCCCAAGTCAAGTCTATTTTGCCTGTGACGGTAACTGGTGAGTGATCTCTCCTTGTCCTTATCTCGACCCATAAGCTTCTCGTTGTATTTTTCTCCCCCCTGTCCAGCTGAGGAGGGGGAATGATAGAGCAGTTTGGTGGGCACCTGGTGTCCAGCCAGGGTCAACCCACCCCACGGGCCATTTCAAGACACCTTTACTCCAGTCTTGCTTCACTTGAGGTTCTCATAAGATGTAACAAGTATGATATTGGCTGAGTACCAACAGAGCAGTTGGAACAGCGAAGTCTGTAGCTGGGGAGGCATCTACGATACACAAATGATGACAGGAGTGTGCAGAGCTCATTTCAGACACCATGGCGCTCTCAGGCACAGTGGTGGAAGAAGGAAAAAGGAATATAGAATCATAGAAAAGTTTGGGTTGAAAGGGACC
>NW_010558971.1:0-1207 GCF_000687285.1 Phaethon lepturus
AAGGGGATTTGATTTTGGGTGAGAAGAGCCAGTGATTTGAATTATATGATGTTAATTGGTATCTAATACTGTATGTTATCACTTCTATAGTTACTATATGCCAAATTAACAGTATTATAGTAAGGACCACCCAGAGTAATGAAGAATGAAGTTTCATTAAACTGAATAAAGAGCAGCAGTGATGGAACCAGGACTCACCTCTGCATGCAACAATCTAACACCACACACCATCTCTCCTGCCCTGAGAGACTCTTATGACAGATGGAGCTCTATGTCATGGATTAAATGAACTCAACGAACATTTTAGGGGGATGGCCAATAAACTGAGGGAATGCTATCTGTGTGTATATATCTCAAAAGACAGGAAAAGTGGTGGTGATTAATTGGAATATATTGGAAAGTGTAGAACCTGAGCATGTTGTACATGGTATAGAGTAAGGGGTGTATATTTTACTGGTTTTGGCTGGGACAGAGTTAATTTTCTTCCTGATAGCTGGTATAGTGCTGTGTTTTGGATTTGGGATGAAAAAAGGTTGATAAGGTACTGATGTTTTGGGTTGTTGCAAAGCAGTCAAGGACTGTCCAGCTTCTCATGCTGGCCTGCCAGCAAGAAGGCTGGGGGTGCACAGGAAGCTGGGAGGGGACACAGCCAGGACAGCTGACCTAGGGATATTCCATACCATAATGACGTCATGCTCGGTATATGAACTGAGCGAGGGGACTGGGAAGGGACATTGCTCGGGAATGAGCTGGGTATTGGTCAGCAGGTGGTGAATATTTGCACTGTGCATCACTTACTTGGTATATTCTTTTATCATAATGTTTTTTCCTTCTTTTTCTGTCCTGTTAAACTGTCTTGATATTAACTCATGGATTTAACTTCTCCCCCGCCCTGCCCCCCCCTTATCCTCCCCCATCCTGTTGAGGAGGGGGGTGTGAGTGAATAGCTGTGTGGTGTTTAGCTGCCTGCTGGGTTAAACCAGAACATACTAAAGAATGTTAAAGGTAGAGGGGAACAGCAGAGAGTGTAGGAAGGAAGGAATCATCTTTTGCAAGTCTTGAGCCCTTAGGTTTTACTTGTTTGTCCCCTGCAACATTCTGGCACAGTGTGCTTAGATTATTTCTTTTAATATACCTTTCTAGTTTTGCATATAGTTCTTGAGGGGCCATTAAAATGAATCATAGAATCTTGGGGTTGGAAGGGACC
>NW_010558972.1:0-3936 GCF_000687285.1 Phaethon lepturus
GGCGTGGGGTGAAGTGCCAGTTGCGCGCGTTGAGGATTTGGCCTAGGAAATAAATGATGTTGGGTGTTTTGCAGTATTTTTCTTCACAAGGGAAAACATGGCAAGGATCTGACCGCAAAAACTATTTTGTTGGCTACGAATCTTGTAAATTTGCCATTTGCAAAAATATTCCCAAATTGGTGCGAGTGCCTTCAATGCCTTTGCAGTTCCAGCGTGCTCGCACCTGCGCACACACACATCCCCAGCCCCTGGGATTTGGGCTGCTTTCCCTGACAGGACATCCTTGCTTTTTTTCCCCCCCACCCCTCTTTTGTGGCTCCACTTCTCCAGTGAGTTATCCGCTGTTCAGGAGCAACTGAATCCCGGTGGCAGCCCAGCACATAGAGAGCGAGCACAGCGGTGGATGTGGCAGCTTCTCCATCTCGCCTGGTCCTTGAGCCTCGATATTTTTCTTTTTGTACAAGGCATTCGAAACTCATGCGAAGTAATTTACCCCAGCGGCACGGGTTACACTGTTTGGTCTTTTTCGAGTTACGTGATGACGTTGTTCATTAATGTTCTGGTAGTTAATGATCTGGATCAATAATAGAAAAAAAAAGAAGTGGCCAAAAATATATATCATGTACTGTTAATACTGTTGGGTCAGGAAACTCTGCAGCTGGTTTTAGCTTGAAGCACTGTCAGTCTGTCTACACAGACAGTGTAGAAAATGGGCAGTGTGTTTGGGAAATGCTTTTTTAATATTAGAAGTATGTAGCGTAAGTTTTCCTCCTTTAAACTTGAACCTCCAATATTTTTTATTTCCCAAGGCAAAATATAAATCTTTTGCTTTATAATTCATCAAAAAAAAAGGAAATACGAAAACTGTGGATGTGCCAGTAGAGGGCAAGGCTTTCTTCTTTCAGGGTAAAATCTCTATGGCTTAAGTGGGCACAAAGACAAATAATATTTAACCTGTTGGTCTCCATAGGGAGGAATACGCCTCGATCATCATTGTACCACGCTTGGTATCGCTGGAGGGCACGGTTAAGGTGGTTTGGAAATTTAATTACATATTTTTGCATATTATTGTCTTTGGAGTCATTGAAGTGGTGCCTTATGTCTAAAATTTTGGCTTTAATATCTGGGTTTAGCGCAATTACAGCACCCTTCTGCTATGCTGGATCTGTAAGCTTCTGGCCCACGCTTAATTGATGGAAACAGGGTAGGTGTGTATGTGCTCTGGTTTGTCTGGGCTTAAATTAAGCGTTTCAAGGTTTTGAATTCTATTTCCTTTGTTCCCATCCCTTACAGTAATGCAACCTGTGCGTGCTGTATGTGCTTAGAGCAGCAGTTTCCCTCAAAACAGACATAAATATCACCATAGCGGCCTGGCCCACCTGAACTCTGCGTGCATCCATGCCAAAATCCTTAATTAATCTGAGCCTTTGCTGCAAAGGTACCCGGTGCTCTTGCCCTCTGCTGCGCGCCGCGTGCGGAGGAGAGCCCACCCCAGGGCTGTGGGCCCCCGGGTGAGACGGGACCCGAACCTGGCTTGGTGGTTTCGGGATAGAGTGGGACCGGGCTCGGGGAAGGCAGAAGGCGGGGAGCTGCTTTCTCTGGGGTCAGCCCACCAGCACCCGCTGGGACCCCGAGGTCCCCGCCAGGCAGCCTCGTAGCGGGTGGGAGGATCGGGCCCCGTGAGCTGGAGTGGGCCCGTTAGCTCGGCCGGCAGCCGCGTTGACGCTCGGCTCGGCGGAGTCCAGCTCTGCCGGTGGCAAAGGCACAGCACGCGGGAGGGAGAGGCTCGGCGCAGAGCCGGGAGACAAACCGCTGGTGCACGGGGGGAGGCACTTCAGTGCCTAATTGCCGTCAGAATTAAATACCCGTGAGGACCTTGGCGCTCGGTAGTGGCAAGCGTGAACCTCTCCCTGTTCTGCCTGCGGAACCAGTGGGCTCTGGCACGCTGGCTTGGGGTAGCACAGCCCCCCTGGTGAGGCCTGTGCGGGGGTAGAGGGCATATATCACGATATTTAGGGCACGGCACGGGCTAGCGAAGGCCGGCCTGCACCCTTGCCCCATCTCAGCTGCCCACTGCTCCTGGCGCTTCACCGTCGGTGAACTGCTTGGCATTGCTTGCAGCCGTCCTCAACAAGCAATGCCACGGGCAGAAGGGTCTTGCAAAAGGGCCTTTTGTTAAAACTCGCAGCCATTCCTGCGGAGCTGGATGTGTACGCGCAAGCAGGGGGTGGCCCCTGTGTCCCTGCTGGGTGCCAGCAGTAAGTAACGGTCCAGCCGGTTCTAAACTGCAGATTCACATGTAAAAATGCGATTCTCTAGACCGCACCGCATTTGGTTAATTAAGCCCAGCTAGTCCTAGGGAGCCCTTCACGTTCTCAGCCAGGGCTGTGTGCGCGGGTTAACGTCGCAGCTGTGGGCTGCCGGGATGGTTTGGCAGTGACCGGGCGGAGAGGTGCTGTCCCAGCCGGGGCTGCGCGCAGGTCCCCGGCTCGGTCCGGCATCCCCGGGGCAGGAGACGGAGCAGAGGCAGGCTCTGAATGTCCTGCGCACCCTTGGGGGTGTGGTGGAGGTGTGGGTGGGGGTAGATTAATGGATTGCCCTTTAACCTTAAACCCATTCAAATTTATAAGGGAAAAGCATTTTCCCATCGGTATAAAAAAAAACCAAGAACAACCAAACCCCAAGTGAGAGTGATTTAGTGCTAAAGACGACGTTGGGCAGATGCCTAATGTGCCTCCTGGGCAAGAAAAGTAACTGCCCATCTAATGCCCTGTGACGGATACATCCCCCTGATCAAGCAGCAGCACCTGGATGGGGACCCGGTTGGTTTTCTTGTCCCTGGCAATGAAAACGTCTTGCAGAGGTTGTGCCGCAGGGATGAGAAACAGCAACAGGGGAAAACGGCACAGTCAGTCCAGCCTGAGTGTGGGTGACAGTTTCTGAGCCGACACACGGATGCTGCAGGTGATGCTTCGTGAACCTGTGCTGGGACCAGGAGCAGCGTGGTCGTGGCAGAGCTCCCCCAGCGCTGGGCACTGCCTTGGGAGGGGGGATTTGGGCAGGCTGCAGAAAAAAATCGCTCCCCGCAGCACTGAGCCATATGGAGGTACCAATTTGGTACCAATTGGGGTAGCTGCAGTCAGACCCGCTGATCCGTGCTCCAAGGCTGGTTTCCAGTTGGTCGTATTGAAGGGACCTACACCCTGCCTGGAGCGGTAGCCCAGCCCGGGGTTGGCTGCAGCCATTACTGCATCCCTGGTCACAGTCACAGTGAGCTCCTGCCCTCAGTTCGCTGAATGCTCTGGTGAGGTTGAGGTATTATGGATGAAAAACAAGAAACGAACTCAAGATTGTAGAAATCGCCTTGATGAGAAGAACAGGAAGAACTGGCTAGGTGAGCCAGCTCATTAATTAACTGGCTCCCTAATTAGCTTTCAGGGGAGCCGGGGACTGCTGTTTTTGAAATGCGTGTACGAAAATAAATAGCCGCTCGGAACAAAAGCCCGTGGCACACTCGTAGCCCCAGCCAGGTGTGCGCTCATGCCGCGTGTGCGCGGTTGCTCCGGTGGCAGCTGGTAAGTGTGGGCTCAGATGAAGCCCGGGCAGGGGACCTTTGCAGGAGTGACCTCCCGTGCCGCACGTCTTTACGGCCGCAAACAGTCTTCCTTCTTCCAGCCTGGGGGTAGCGCTCCCGTGCTTGCAAGCCTGAAAGCTCCCAAAACTTGGGTGTCGAGAGAGCAGACGGGCAGCCTGGCTGGTGAAGGCTTCCTCCCCTGTGTGAGCCGAGTTTTCGCTCAGAGCCTCTGCAGCCCTTTTGGGACTTCGCGTGTGGCTCGAGGCGTTTTTGGATGACGTGGGGCTGGTGGAGTTAGGCTGGCGGCTGCGTGCGGCATCTCATTAGCAGGTGCTAAATGGCAGCAGAGCATCTCGGCTCAG
>NW_010558972.1:3955-4405 GCF_000687285.1 Phaethon lepturus
CCCAGCCTTCGGCGGGAGGGGGAGGGCGGCCCCCAGCGGCTTGCCGAGCCGCCCCTGCCCCTCTGCAAATATTTATGCTTTAAGCTTTCTCGCTTAAAGGCCTAATTGGAGTCTAGGTGAGCCGGCGCACTAGAAGAGAGCCTAATAGAGACATTGCAGTGCTATTAGCACAGATGGTTGTCATATGTATGCAAATGAGGAGCAAATTGAATTTGGTGTCCCCTCTCGCCAGCTGTCCTATCAGTGCTGGCTCCTCCTGCAAATATTTATGCTTTAAGCTTTCTCGCTTAAAGGCCTAATTGGAGTCTAGGTGAGCCGGCGCACTAGAAGAGAGCCTAATAGAGACATTGCAGTGCTATTAGCACAGATGGTTGTCATATGTATGCAAATGAGGAGCAAATTGAATTTGGTGTCCCCTCTCGCCAGCTGTCCTATCAGTGCTGGCTCCTC
>NW_010558972.1:4648-4962 GCF_000687285.1 Phaethon lepturus
CGCCAGCTTTCCTATCAGTGCTGGCTCCTGCAGCAGCAAAAGGCACTGCCGCTGCTCTGCTAATCTGTCATCGCAGATTAATTACAACTAACACATTAATCATCATTTGTTTCCCAGTACAAAGGAAGTATCTTGTTCTTTCAAGTGCATTCTGGTGGGATGGGGGCTCCAACCTGGGAAAAGAAAAGAGAAAGGGAAGGAGGGCCAGGCAGCTTCATTAGCACCAGCGCCTGGGGCTGGGGCTGCGGGAGCCTCGCTGGGGCTCGCGTGCTCCTTCTGGCAAGTCAGAGCCCGCCGGGGGCACCGGGAGCCCC
>NW_010558973.1:0-227 GCF_000687285.1 Phaethon lepturus
TATATATTAAAATTACATTTCTCTTTACAAAAACAATTCAACAAGGGGCCAGGGGACGGAGCCCATTGCCAAAGCCAGGGCACAGGCACCCTGGCAAGTCTGGGGCGCTGGGCAGGCTCCCTTTCAGGGTGTCCCTGTCCCCCAAGAGGGGGCTCAGTCCAGAGTCCAGCAGCAGGTTGCGTGGGTGGGGGGGGCACTGCGGGGGTGGCCCCCCGGTGAGATGACCG
>NW_010558973.1:486-746 GCF_000687285.1 Phaethon lepturus
GGGAGCTGGCCTGGGCCAGGTTCCAGTCAAACATCTCCAGCACCCGGTGGCACTCGACACGGGACTTCAGCCCCAGGCAGAAGAGCTGCTCCACCTGTGAGGGGACAGGGCACACCGAGGGGGGTGACGGGGTGCCACCACTCCTGTGGGAGCCAGGGTAAGGGGACAGGGGCGTGCGGTACCTTCAAGTACTGGATGGCCCGGTGGACGCTCCAGGCATGGTTCTGCAGGGGTGCCTGGCACTCCTCCGTCGCCACGCC
>NW_010558973.1:777-1204 GCF_000687285.1 Phaethon lepturus
GTCACGCCATCCCCCGTGTCCTGCACCTGGGGGGGGGGGGCTTGCGGTCAGCACCCACCATCCCCTCAGGCAGCGAGGAGCCCGTGGCTGGAGGAGGAGGACACTGCAGCTGCCCCCCACCCCAGCTCTGCCACCAGGGAGCACTGTCAGCCCAGAGCTGGACCATCCCCAGGCTCTCCACCCCAGGGACCCAGCCTGGAGAGCCCAGGGGGATGGCAGTGACAGCCACCTTCCTCCCCCTCCCTGGGCCCATGGGTATGGCTAATTTGGGTTAAAAGGCCCTGCAATCCCCATTCTGGAGTTGCAATAAAACTTCCGCCCCACAGCATGTCTGGGGACCCTTCATAGCCATGCCTCGAGGGCTAAACATGGGGAAACTTGAGGCACAGGGTGGGGACGGCTCTTGCCCAAGAGAGCCCACGGCTAC
>NW_010558973.1:1301-1682 GCF_000687285.1 Phaethon lepturus
TCCGGGCCATCGTAGACGATCTTCTGGAGGCTGCAGGAGGTTTTCACCAGGCACTTGGGCCCAGGGTTGCTGTTGTTGGAGGAGAAGTTGGTCTTGCAGTCTGTCGGCGGCTGCTGCACCATGGGACGGACGGTGGCTGTGGTGACCAGGCGGGATGGTGGCACCTCCTCAGGGCTTTTGGCCTCCTTGAAAAACTTCTCATACTTGTCCAGGTAGGCAGGGCGCTCGGGCAGCAGGTAGTAGTGGGTGCTGCTGACCTTCTGCCCATCCTTCACGATGGGCAGGATGCAGGGTCCCTTGGAGCAGTCCTTGCCCTGCGCCTGGATGACCTTGGGGGTGGCATACTTGGGGTCGAGGGCGAAGCTCTGCGTGGTGGGCATG
>NW_010558973.1:1992-2305 GCF_000687285.1 Phaethon lepturus
GAATTTGGGGCTTGTCGTCAGTGGGGGCGGCTGGTCCCAGGGGTACATTGAGCCTCTTCATGCACTCCTGCTGCAGCTCCTCGAAGAGCTCGGTGGTCTGCGTCAGGCTGGGCTGCTTGGCCTCCTTGGGGGGCAGAAAGAGGTTGTCCTCCAGTGCCGGTCCCCGCTCACCCTCGTCCACGAAGCCGTAGTTGGTCTTGCCCCGCCGGCTTGGGGGGCTGGTGATGGAGCAGACCTCGAAGTCATCCTCATCCTGTGCCACATCATCGTAGGCGGGTGGTGGGGGTAAGGGGCGGGCGGCCCAGGTCAGCAC
>NW_010558973.1:2816-3056 GCF_000687285.1 Phaethon lepturus
CTGCTCTACGTGTGTCCCCGCTGCAGATGCCATCACCCACAGGTGCATGGTGGTACACAGGGAGCAGGGCAGGGGGGGCGAAAGGAGCAGAGAGAGAAAAGAAGGGGGGCGTGAAGGAGAGAGAGCAGCACCCGAAAAAGCCAGACTTACTGGTGAGCAGGACAGCAGGCTGAGGCGGGCGCGGAGGCGGCTGCCCTGCGGGAGAAGAGAGAGCCCGAGAGGAGGGGTGGTGCAGGGTGG
>NW_010558974.1:0-26975 GCF_000687285.1 Phaethon lepturus
GGCAGGAGTTTTCTTGATAAGAAGGATTGCGTTTTGTTGCCTTTACCACAAGGAGTCTGTTCTTGTTTCCTGTAGACCAGAAGGTAGAAAACTGCTGGCCTTGAAATAAAGGTGCACTTCTTGTTTTACACCTGGTCCCACTACCGGAGGGATTCCCTGAGGAATTAGGGAGGAGGGGGTACAGTGAGCAGCCGGGGTCGTCTGCTAACTTGCGATATGCTAAGGATTGCGTTTTGTTGCCTTTACCACAAGGAGTCTGTTCTTGTTTCCTGTAGACCAGAAGGTAGAAAACTGCTGGCCTTGAAATAAAGGTGCACTTCTTGTTTTACACCTGGTCCCACTACCGGAGGGATTCCCTGAGGAATTAGGGAGGAGGGGGTACAGTGAGCAGCCGGGGTCGTCTGCTAACTTGCGATATGCTCCTGAGCTCCAGTCATCCTTGCAGTAGGTCTCTCACGCTCTTCTTAAAGAAAAACGGTGACATTATTTTCGTCTTGCGGATGATGAAACTAAGGCACAAAGGAAAGCGTTCTGCCAAGTGTGCTGGCAGTGCAGAGGAGAATAAATCTCAGCCTCGGTTTTCACCCTTGTTTTAAGCTGACTAGGTGATTGCCAGCTGGTGGCTGCTTGTTACTTCTGAGGCATTTCTGAAGGAGAAACCTAGTAATGGAATTATATGGGGTTATAGTTTTGTCATTAGTGATCTGTCTTGTCCCTGGAAGGGGAGGAAAAAAAGAGGTTGGACACTTTTGGGAGTTGTGGCCCTTTTTATTTTTTCTTCTTTTCCCTCATAGAACATAAAATTTATACTTCTCTTCCTAAATACTGTTACTTTCAGAGGAGTAATGATATGTACAAGTTATCTGTTGAAAGCATGTAACTTGTGAACTTAACAAACTTTTAATATGTTGCTGTATCACAACAGAGATATGAGATGCTGTATGAGAAGATGGTAAAAATTGGGGATTACTTCCTAGAAGCCAAGTATTGAAAATAAATATTTGGAACTTGTTTATATGTGTAGAAATGTGATCTCTTCAAGTAAAGCCTATATATACTTTTTTTTGTTGGGGAGGACACACACAGATAAATGCACATCTATAAGTCTGTACACAAAATGGAGATACACTGTTTCCCATGCTGCTTGTTTAGAGGATTAGCACTAGCACAATTATGAAAACAAATAAACCTTTTGTCCTGTTTTTTTAGAGTGATTCTTATAATAGCAAGAACTGTCTAAATTTGACAACCAGCAATGCTGCTTCTCTGTCTTGAAGGTTTGACTTCAAGATGAAACCAGAGAATGCTACAACATTATTTTGTATGAATTTGTTTGCTTTGTAGACTAAAGCTACTTGATAGCTGCAAGAAAAATCTGAAGTATTTCAGAGAAAGTGATCTGCAGTTTAAGAAAGTACCAGAAAGAAGAATTGTTGCAAGAAAATATTTGGTGCCTCTAATGAGGCATTTACAATCATTTTAATCTGTGCCCCTTTGTTTAGTGCTTTTATTATGAGTGCTATACTAAAACCCCGGAGGTAGGGAGAGGCTTCCTTCTAGAGGCAAAGGAATGAGTAATGTGGAGAAACTACTTACCTATTTGGTAAAAGGGATAGAGATATCATTTGTGTATAGGTATTTTAAATATGAAAATTAATTTCAGAATATTCCGTGCATATAATGTTATGTAAGATTTTCAAGTGATTCTCTTAGAGGCATTTGGGGTTTTTTGAGTCTCGTAAATATTTCCAGGAAGGAAGTAAACTTGGAGGAAGAAAGGAAGATTGCAGATTAAATGCTCCTAATTAGACAGCAGTTACAGCTTGAGTAATCAAAATTCTTTGAGGATAGTTATAGCTTTTTGATGGGCTTTCAGTACTACTTGGCTTGTTATAAAGCCTCAGTCAGCAGCTGCTGTGTGCAGTATCACTTTTATGTACTGGTTCCTTGCTCTGCCTGAGCCATGTGGATTCTTGGTGAGAGATTGCCACTTGAAGTTGTAAGCTTAGCTCTTAGGTTTTTTTTGAGGAACTTCTGGAAATCCATTTGCCAGCAACCTTTGGGCTTTCGTGATTGATGTGATGATGAGCCTTAGTAGACCCAACACCTTCCTGTGGTGGCCGTGGTGTTATCTATACTTCCTGACTTGCAAGCTGGCTTTGGTCGTAAGAACATATAAGTACATAAACTCAATGCTGTTGCTACTTTGTGCATATAAAGCTTGATTTCAGGGTCATTAGTAGCTTTTTATAGGACATTGCCTGAAGCATCAGTTTAAGGTTCAGGCATAAAGGCTTAGTGCTTTCTTTTCAAAATGGT
The DNA here is from genome assembly GCF_000687285.1 of Phaethon lepturus. Taxonomy (NCBI): domain Eukaryota; kingdom Metazoa; phylum Chordata; class Aves; order Phaethontiformes; family Phaethontidae; genus Phaethon; species Phaethon lepturus. The sequence continues at coordinate 2,320 of NW_010558974.1, forward strand.
AGCAGGATGTGGAGAATAATAGAAGTCCCATATGATTTAGAGATTAAATGGAGTGATCTCACAGCATAGGAGTTTCATATGTCGGTCTCTACTGAAGTAATTGCAGCATTTTAACATTTTTTTTTCTCTTTAAGATAACGTGTTCTATGAGTTAAGTACTCTCACCAGCAGAGTTCTAAATTGACTGTGTTTTTACTGTTTAGTATTTTGATGGACTTTGATCCTTTGCCACATTGGCAGTCTTAACTATGAAAGTAACCTGATAAATGACTAACATCAGTTTCTTTCTCTGTCTCCCTTTTCTCTTCACTTAGTGGTCCACAACAACTACATAGTATAGATAAAATGTTGATTTGGCTTTTTTAAAAAAAAAAAAAGCTTCTGAACTGACTAGCTGCTTCAATATTAGTTCAGCATCAGGTTGAAATTTCACCTTAAATTTGTAATACACTACACCAGTCTGTAAAACAGAAGACTTTGGGCTGTGCTGCATAATTACGGAAACTCAATAGTTTCTGTTGTCCAGACTTGCAATTTAGTCTGACTAATGGTGAACAATTGGTGTTTAGCAGTGATGGCACTATGTTTTAAAGTTCTGGTATAGCTTATATGTAGGGTTTCTGCACTGTGTGCACCTGAGCATCTTTATATGCTCAGATTAGAAAACACTAGTTTTTACAGAAGTATCTTCCTCACTCTAATCTGAAGTGTGGCTCCTTGTTTTGTTACTTAATAAGCACCACCATATTTTCTTTTTTTCTTTTTTTTATGGCTTTCATCTAGGCCAGATGGATGGAAGTGCTTAGTGTAACTCTGGTTCTTGGCCCTAGAACTAAATTTCAATTAAGAATCAGTCTTGTAAAAGCCAGAAAGACTAATGTTTTAAAAAGTAGCACGCTTTAGAAGGAATTCTAACAGCCCCTTTGAGTTTGGAGGTATGTAGCCTCAATTTTCTTCAAACTGCATTCATCAGCAGCGGGAAAAAGTAAGATACATCAGAACAGCCTAAAAGCAGATATAAGCTGAACTGTAGCATGATTTTGACAATATAGTCACAACTGCTTGTTTCCCATACTGTAGGTGGATGGACTTTCCACTTATCTTTCCATTGCAGGTGATAGAGCATGAGTCTCAGTTCTCTTGCCTTTCAGGACCTGAGTGCAGTGGAATAAGTACTGTAAATTGTGGAGGATTTCTTTGCTTCCTCAAAACAGATACTGAACTTCCCAAAGTGTGAAGTAGTAGAGATTTGGATTTCAACTTCGCATGTGTAAATGTGTCTGCTTAGGACAACTAAAATGTTGTATTCCAAGTCTGGAAGACAGTTGGAAATAGAAATAACATTTATTTAAAATGAAGTCATCTTACTTTGATTTCTTATGAAAAACATTATACTTTAGAGCAAAGTACGTGGTAATTCTATATTAATGTTCTGAGTTGGTTATTGCTTTTTAAGTGTTGGCTTTTATGTTCCTTCATGTGCTTCACAGTATTTTCTTCTATTTAACCTGAGCCATACTTAATATGACTTAATACAACTTTGATACCAGCAGCTCTTTAATAGTTCTGTGGAAATGTTGTTTAACGTGAAAAAAATCATTGCCAAAAAGAAAACAAATAACTCTGTAATGATGTAATACTTAGCTTAGCTGACACTGGCATTATTCTAATGTGGCACCAATTATGATACCAAATATTGAACATTCTTTTACAAACTCCTTTTTGCCTTTTTACATCTGCTTCACTCTTTCATTTTCAGTGTGGAACTTTTGGCAATTAGCAGGGAGTGGAGCTGCTGCTTCTTTCCACCTACCTTGTAGTTGCTGTCAGGGCTCTCATGAGTTTCAGATATTCTGTAACTCCAATTGTTCAACTTAAATAGCTCTAAATGAATCTTGCTTAAAATTACAGATCTTAAGGTCTATCCTTAATAGAGCACAACAAACTTTAGGTAGCAAGCAATATTTCTGATCAATGTTAGAGAAAGTCAAGACATTAAAATAGATTCCTATGTGCTGGTTTTATTCAGTGTCTGAAGACCTACACCAAAGAAGAATACTCTTCTGAGTTTGGTTGTATTCACTATGTAATTTATTAATTTGTGAAACCAATTGAGATTTTAAAATGCAGAAAGGCATGATTGGGTAGAAACCTTAATTTTAAGAAATTGGAAGACTTTACATCCATAATAAGCGAAAGTCAGTTGGTTTAATTCTCTTACTGTATGCTTGTAATAAATATCTAAAGATATATTGCGCTTAAAACTGTAAAATGGTTTTTATATCCAGCCCAGTGAGAGCACTTGAGTTTAACATAGGAAAAATGAATAGCTTTTTGGTTCTCAACTCCATACAACTGCAGTCTGATGATAAATAAGTCTTGTTATTTAGTTTAAAAAAAACCAAACTCCAGTGACAAACATAAATGCTCATTAACACAATTGTCAAGTCTTCTAATCAGCAATATTTCTAGTATAAAATTTCTATACAGGAAGTTTAAGTAAGCTTTGCGTAATGAACTCAAATACAGATGCAAATAACAATATTACTGAGTGATTCTGATGGCTGTTATTTTAGTTCCAACTGAAACACCAATGTTGATGAACCCTACAAAGACTCTGCTGTCAAGGTTTGAGATTGGCTTTCGCTCAGTTGTTGGTTTGTAATTCTTGTGAATAGAGATTTTCTTTACTGATTCCCTTGATTAAGAAAAAAAAAAAGGGCTTTGATGTGCTGGTACCTAAGAAATGAGGCTATAGCTTGGTATCAATACATCGATGCTTAACTGTCTTTTCTAGTTTTATTGATCTACATGAAATACCTTGCATCTTTCTGTCACTATTATAAAGTAAACTACATGCAATCAAAGCAAAGGATTATTTCCTGTCATAAATTGCAGTTTCTTTCCCTTCTGATAGTAGTAAATTTTCCTTTCTAGGGAATGCTGTGTAATTCCTTGAAACTTCTTAGTGAGTTGCCTTTTATAGGGGTAAAGCTCAGAATACCATTTTCTGCAGTTTTTTCAGGTAATAAAAAAATAAAAATAAAATAAAACTTCAGAAGCAGGGTTGCTAGAAGCAATCTCATCTCAAATCTTGGTAAACCTAGAAATTCTATGTTTAATTTCTAGCTTTAAGAACAGTATGAAGTCTGGTTCTAGAAATCAGGTTGTCGACTAAATGCCCTATTTGACTAAGCCAATCTACCTATTCCTGTAAAGATGCATAAATGTAACTAAAAATAATATGGCTCATATGCTTAGTAGAGTAATTTAGGGCTTTTAGTAATTTAGGGCTGCTTTATAACTGCAAGTTGTGAAATCTAGAAAGCCTTTGTGGCTTCAAAACAACTGGAGTAGAAGCTATTCTCCGAATGCTTCAGTTTTTCTAAACTGTTTTGTAGAATTGTCAAAATGGAGAACAAGTGAGTTTTGCTGCAATACAGAAATAAAGAACATATGATGTTAAAAAAATCTTTCCAACTTTCGACGAATTACAACCTCCCTTGTAAGGTTTTGAAGAATTAGTTAAGGCTTTTTCTATAGTAATCAACAGGTCTTGATATGGAAGCATTGCGCTTTGTAGTTCTTAAATGTATTTTATGTCACTCTTGTGAATGAGACACGTGGTTTTGTGGTGAGTTGTTCTGAACCTTGTGCAAAGCATTTATATCAGTGCCTTCGAAAGCTAGGTAAGTATGGTAACTGTAATCAAATTCATGGGGTTCTGTTTTAAAATGTGAGCCGGTGTTATGCTCTCTATTCTAGCTGAACCTCCCACAGAAGTACCAGTGACATTTGTTTCCATCTATGCCTTGAAGATCTTAATGTGATGCATTTCTTAAATTTGTAACTGAAGAAGCTTTAAACTGCATCGATTATCTTAAGTAGATATTGGATTTTGTTATATCAATGAGTAAAATGGCAACAATATGCCCATTCTTCCTCTAGAGTGAGAGGATAGTAACTCTTTTGGGAAAGTAAATGCGTATACCTGAGAAATTGTCATAGATCAAACACAAATCTGAATTTAACATTGATCTAAAGTGAAGACTAATAGTTTAAATTAAAAAAAAAATCTTTCTCTGATACAGGAATTCTGTGCATCATGACTTCTGCGTGGAACTGGGTGGCCCATGGCTTATATCTGCTCTTGAATATTTGTTCTCTTGAAGGTAAGACTTCTGTGTCTCAAACACAAGAGACTTGTAGAAATTCTTTAATCGGATGCTTGAAGCACATGCTTGCTTTTTCACTAGATGCTTGTGGGGTGGGGCAGAAAGCAAAGTTTATCACCTGTATGGTAAGGTGCCTTTAGGCAGAGCAGAGTCAAGAATCAAATGTTTAGTATGTTTAGAAGGTGGAAGGTAATACACTTGAGGTTATGCTTGCCATTAAAAAGGTATTTTTTGTTGAGAAAGTTAACAAAAAGTCGGGGTAAGTGTGCACCTTTGTTGTGGTGGGCTAGTTTTAGAATTGCATGCAAAACAGTTAAATACTTGAGATGTCCATTTCAAAAGCTTTAGTGTGTATACTATGAGCATATTTGGGAATTATAACGAACTCTGCATGTTTGATAGTACTCCTTTTACAAAGGAAATTCAACACAACAATAAAATTGTGACAATTGCTACAGAGGCACATAAAAACTGTCAAGTTTTAGAGATTTAATATTGCGTTGAATCAACAGCCACACTAAACATCCTGAGGGTGATCATTTGCTACACAATACCAGTGGCCCACAGCTCTAACCTTACCAGCTTTTCTTGCTTGCTAAAATGCTTTTGCAAAATCTGGGGAATCTTACACTAGTTTTGTCCCTTAAAACTGCTTGGGTTTCAGTGTTTTTATAACTGTCAAGTAACTAATTCATCTCCTGCTTAGACACATGTGGCATTTTTTAACATTACACTAGTGTTGTATTAGCAGTATTGATTATGGAATGCTCTGCAGTTTTTAATGAAGATGCAATTCCTTTTCTTTTTAGTTTCAGGTGGACTTGTACAGTCTTGTGGTCACATCATCCCAGAGTCTCCTGTATTGGCCCTTGGTTCTAATTTCACAGCATTATGCATTTTGAATGAGAGCTGTCTTGACTTTGGCAATATCTATGCTAATCAAATCATCTGGAAAATTAAAAATAGAGTGGTACCTAAAGAACAGTACCGTGAAATAAACAGAACAGTTTCCAGTGTCACATTTAATGACACTTCTTCACTAGCTACTCCTCTGACATGCAACATTTTAGCAGATGGACAGCTTGAGCAGAACATTTATGGAATTACAGTTACAATAGGCTGTAAGTACCACTTTTCTTGCCTTTTATTTTGGCCTAAGAAAATTGCTTCTAAGAAACAGGGAAAAGAATGCAAACAATAGAAAGTGTCCACATTTTGAGCCACTTATTTCCATTTCCTCAGTTCCTGGATAACTGTATAAAAACTTTGTCAAATCACATGGTGTCAAAGCTGGTAAATATGCATAGAATAAAGTTTTTTTTTTAAAAAACAGAAAATACTCTGGAGTATTTCAGTGTTGAAATAGGACGACAACAGAACACAGAAGACAACAGGAAAATGTTGAAGCAGGAGGATTTAAATTACAGAAAGATGTGAATTTAACTGAAATATATCCTAGGAAATAAACTAACTTTTCCTTAACTCTTGCTTCTGTTTCAGTGTTCAAAGAAATACAATAAGGTCGTATGTCCTGCTTTTGTAATAACACTACGAAATGAATGTTTTCTTCATTAATTGACTGAGAAATATTTAGTCTAGCTGTATCACTAAAGCTAACCTTAAGGTTAGCTAACTGCCGTAAGGATGGAACATACTATTTGGTTTACTCTACCTCTATACATAAGAAAATACTTCTAACTAATTATAAACTTTCCTTGTTCAAGCATGATAGCACTTGCATAGTTCTGAGCAAGTGCTCTTTAAGGCAAGACTGAGGTCTTGAGAAAGTAACATGAATAACTTAATATACTACTGCTTAATTAGTTGGTGGACCGTTTATAAAGTGTTCAAGTGTCCTTAATAGTGGACTATGAATGGCTGAGGAATTACGTAGTCTCCTACTGTAGGCAAAAGATACTGCCATTGTTGCATGGTCTGTACTAAAGGCTGGCTTGAGTTCACAATTTAAACTAATGTGGTTCTAGCATGAGTTACAAAGTGCTTTCACAGAAAAAACAATGTTTCCTATTTCAACTTCTGAGGACTCACTTTCCTGCCAGAAGAGACAGGCAAAATATATGGCAGGAAATTTGAGCCATATGGATAGGATATGGAAAGTTTAGGACAGATACAGTATCATAAGGTGATAAACAGAATGACAGGTAACATTCTACAGTTGCAATTCACATAAGAATCGTGATACATTTGTATTTAAAGCAACTGTACTTTTATACTGTCAGTTAAGAAAAATTCTGTAAACAATGAGACCTGTAAACAACAGGTTTGAGAAGAATACAACTATTCAGGAACAAAACTATACGGTTCATACAGTAGTTCTGCTGAAAGTAGTATTGTGCTTGAAAGGAAATAAGATTCTGAGAATGCATTATAGTCTTGTAAGTAGTGATATTCTAAAAGCTAGAAACAAACTATGCTATGATTTGAACTTAAAAGGAGGAAAAAAATAGTTCAGCTGCACTCTGAAAAAGTTTCTTACACACTACTAAAGTGCATGGATGAAGATCTCTTATGTTTCTTGTAGGTGTTCTCAGCTAAAGCATCCTTCTTGCATACCTCATGCTGGGGAGAACAGACCTATCACAATTGCCTTAGAGTTCAGGTTATTGGCAAGTAAGCATATGTCAGTCCAGCTGTAGTGCTCATCAGCATTTCTTCTGTGTGAATTAAAACAGATTGACATGAGAGATGGTTGATATCCGGTTTTCTGCCTCAAAGAATGAGAAGCCTGCTGTTCTGCACTGTCAGGTGCTTGTTCTTTATACAGCCTACTGTTTCTCAGAGCAGCTGGTTAATCTTCTTGACTTCCATTGCTGGATGCAATCTGGAACTTTTTGCCCCCTCCTTTAGAAATAAATCTGACTCTAAATACTTCTGATGTTCACTGAAATTGCTCTAATGAGACACTTAACATGATTCTTAGTGGACTGAAATGTGTATATAGCTTAATTTTTGCCATTTTTTTCTGTACAGTGCCCCCAGAAAAGCCCAAGAACTTAAGTTGCATTGTGCATCAGGTGTCAAAACTCACATATCCTATGACTTGTACCTGGAACCCTGGAAGGCATACATTCCTGGACACTCACTTTAGGTTGAAATACAGGTGGTAAGTATACTTCTATAGAATATCTAATAAATAAGTTTGAGGAATATTTGTAGCGTAAACCAAACCTCCTTGAAATTCCTTGATGCTTTGGAATAGTTCTTAACTTAAATCCAGTTTTCTGAAGCATTGCTCTCTATTTTGGGGGAAGGGAAGAGAAGAGTTAAAGAAGTTCACATTCAAAGTAGTTTTAAGCTGGACTTGAAATTTTGTTGCTGTACTTGTTTTGGAGTCACAGCTCTCTGACACTTTTCTATTCTTCAAATACATGATTAGTGTGGCTTGAGTACAACACACCTAATCATTATCGCTCTCTTCAACTACCTGAAAGGGGGTTGTGGTGATGTGGGTGTTAGTCTCTTCTCACAAGTAACTAGTGATAGGATGAGAGGAAATGGCCTCAAGTTGCGCCAGCGCAGGTTTAGATTAGATATTAGGAAAAATTTCTTTACTGAGAGAGTGGTCAAACATTGGAACAGGCTGCCCAGGGAGGTGGTAGAGTCACCATCACTGGAAGTGTTCAAAAAATATGTGGACATGGCACTTCGGGACATAGTTTAGCAAACATGGAGGTGTTGGGTTAATGGTTGGATCTTGAAGGTCTTTTCGAACCTTAATGATTCTGTGATTAGGTGTCTGGACCCAAATTACATATTTTACATTACTCTGTGGGGACTGTTCTATCCAATTCTAAACAAGTAGAAGACATTGCTGCTCATTGCAGGAGGGTCAGGCTAGATGACCTTTAAAGGTCCCTTCCAAGCCAAACCATTCTCTGATTCTAAGTAGAAAAAAACACAAGCTACAGTGACTAGATTTGGTAGAGTTATTATCTACTCTGTACTTCCAAGGAACTCAGAATGCTGTTTGTCCATGATTAATCCTAACCTGAAAGCTTCAGCAAAAGTATTTCTCCTGTGAAAGCAAATTAACTTAAGTATTTTTCAGACTCTTCAAATGGTGTCTTGTAGTTTAAAATGGAGTGAACAGAATTGTTGGTCTCCTCTGGAAGCAGGACCAGCCACCCCATTCCACTAAAATGTTTTGGTAACAAGTGTAGTGGAAAGTATGAATAGATAGAAAACATTAATGCTTTGTGAATCTACTGATGCCCCTATTGCTGTTAGTGTAGCAGAAGATGGTGAGCAGAAATGATGATGTGTTGCAGCTCTAACACTGTACTCTTGAAGGGTATGCAGGTAATATGACTACATCTTTTAATGCATGAATATGCTTCTAGTTACTAACAATATTGCTTTTGATTAAATGTATTAGATTTTGATCTTTATTTTTTTTAAGTTGGGTTCTTATACAGCTTTATAATTACAATACTGTGGCTTGGGCTTTTGAAGATACGTGACTGGAAGTCAAGAGATTTTATTGTAGTTTCTATTCTAATGCAACCATGCCCTTGTGGCTGAACAAGTCATTCTAATCTCTTGACCTTTTTCTTCCTACCCTGCTTCTTGCAAAGATAATGGCAGAGGGGAAACACATGAGCTAAACTGATCACTCTGGTCTACTTAAAAAGATTCTCTAAAGGAAACCAGACTTACTGCTTTATACCTTGTTTTTCCTTGTCTTTTATTTAGGCCACAAGAGAACTTTCCTGACTGTATACCAAAAGATGTAAACAATTCTTGTACCATTACTGATGTTCAGTTCTTTGTTAACCTGGAAGTCTGGGTAGAAGCAGCAAATGCTCTTGGGAAGGCTGAATCTGATCCTCTTGTTCTTGATCCCATTGAGATTGGTAACTATATGCCTCTTAATAAAGCTTTAGTAGTACATAACTGCTGCCTCTGTGTATATTGCTGATATTGGTATGTTAATGTTTCTTTGCCATAAAAATTAACACTGACAAAATACTGTTGACTAGAACTTGAACTGTGCTGGACAAAGGTAGGGAAGGTGAGAGATTTGATGACAAATTAGACAGCAAGATCTTGTTGAGTAGTCTGCTTTGGAAACTCATGTGAAGTAGGAGCCATTTGAGTTTGTGAAAGGCTTTAATGGTAGTGTTATAGCAGCATAGTGTACCAACTGCTAGAGGCATGATAAAATACAGCTGTAGAGTTGACTCTGACTCCTCCTCTTCTAGTTAAACCTCTGTCTCCACACAACTTATCAGTCAACTCGGGAATACTACCTACTGTTCTGAAGCTTTCCTGGGAGAATCGGATTTCAGCAGCTGTGATGAAGCTGAAATTCAATATTCGCTATAGAATCACTGGTGACACAAACTGGATGCAGGTAAAACCACTAATGTCCCTTGTCACTCTTCTGCTGTAACCCAGCCCTCTGTCAAACTGCACAAGTTCCCAGTTACCTCACTGCCACAGTTCAGAGGGTTTGCTTTATCCTTAGGCCTTATGGATACCTGGTCTGCGAAGGTAGTCTATCTGGTCTGTTCATGGAGGCTGTGATCTAGGGGTTTTTGGCACAATCGAAAGTACAGTGACCTTGTAATTTCTTTGTGGACTTCTCTGCTGTCCTCCCCATCATGTTGCAGTATGTTTATTCTGAATTTTTAATTTGTGCATGCAACATTTAGAACATTCATTAACTTTAATCTTCCTGTGCACATGCAAAACTAATGATCCAGATGTTGTTTATAGCTTGGGCAAACACTGTGCAGTGCTGGACTCTTTTTTTTTTGAACTTTCTGTACTGCACTTGGGTCACAACAACCCCATGCAACACTACAGGCTTGGGAAAGAGGGGCTGGAAAGCTGCCTGGTGGGGAAGGACCTGGGGGTGTTGATTGACAGCCGGCTGAACATGAGCCAGCAGTGTGCCCAGGTGGCCAAGAAGGCCAATAGTATCCTGGCTTCTATCAGAAATAGTGTGGCCAGCAGGAGTAGGGAAGGGATTGTGCCCCTGTACTTGGCACTGAGAGGCTGCATCTTGAATCCTATGTTCAGTTTTGGGCCCCTCACTACAAGAAGGACATTGAGGTGCTGGAGCGTGTCCAAAGAGCAGCAATAAAGCTGGTGAAGAGTCTAGAGAACAAGTCTTATGAGGAGCAGCTGAGGGACCTGTGTTTGTTTAGCCTGGAGAAAAGGAGGCTGAGGGGAGACCTTATTGCTCACTACAACTACCTGAAAGGAGGTGGTGGTGAGGTGGGTGTTGGTCTCTTCTCCGAAGTAACTAGCGATAGGACAAGAGGAAATGGCCTCAAGTTGCTCCAGGGGAGGCTTGAAACTGGGTATTAGGAAGAATTTCTTCACTGAAAGTGTTGTCAAGCATTGGGACAGGCTGCCTGGGGAATTGATTGAGTCACCATCCCTGGAGGTATTTAAAAGATGTGTGTATGTGGCACTTGATGACACGGTTTAGTGGTGGGCTTGGCAGTGTTAGATTAATGGTTGGATTCAGTGATCTTACAGGTCTCTTCCAACCTAAATGATTCCACGATTCTATACAGTATTGTCCTGCATACATGGCTTAAGCCTGATACAGTCAAGGAACTGGAAAAAAGTAAGGAATATGCCTTACCTGTAGTGCCCTATAGTATGTTCCTGTCATCAAGAGTTGTGGGGGTTTTTTCTTCTATATCAATCAATGGATGTATTTTCAATAGCTTCTCAGTTTTGCCTTTCTTTAAGCCTTCTCTCAGAGCAGCAGTAGTTTTCTGTTTTCATCAAGATCTTACCATCTTCTGTTTTAGTACAAAGGCCCAAAACTATTCTGAATTTTATGACTTGTTGGGATGGAAGACTGCTTCTGACTTACCAAAACGTGGTGTTTGAAGCAGGTGGCATAATACAGCTGCTTATGACTAATGCAGTGTATTCCTTCGGAAGAACTTTTTGAGCTTTAGATGCAGAGGTTAATTATTAAGGTCACCTGTATTGATACTTTAAAGAGCACTGTCCCTCACAGCTTGTTCTGCAGCTCCAGGTTCATACATTATTCTGTTAAGGCCTCTTAACTTGTCTTGCCCTCTTAACATGTGCTCCAGACCATTGAAATTGTAACTTTTAAAAAAAACTGAGCTTGCTTAGCTGTGGTAAAATTTGACTACTTTAACAATGCTTTGCACTCAGGATTAACCTCTCTGAGTGTCCTGCATGTGTGTTTGATCTGAAGTCATTCCTCTTTCAGGGTTACTATAAAAAAAACCTTAATTGCAAGCAGAATAATAACATGTGATGGAGTCACTGTGTGTGTATACCTACATATGTCTATTATCTACATCACACATCTGTTTCTGTACATACGCAGTAAGAATACTTTCTGGCATTCAGCTGCTAATCTAAGATAAAGGACAGAGCTTATGAAAATAAACTTCTTTATCATCAAAAGTATAAACTACTCTAAAACAAGCTATTTCCAATATCAGTTAAGAAACACTGTTCTGTATCAGTGGAAGCAGTGATCCAAGATTTTCTAGCTTTATAGGAGGCTTCTAGCACAGGTATTTTGCAATCAATTGAGCAGATAACGTAGCGAAGTTCTGAAATGTGAGGTGGGATATTACAGATCAGTAAGTAGAGGAATTATATGGGAAGGAAGGAGAGGTAGACATAAACTAACTAGGACAGTATCTCATATTCTGTTGTCCTTTTTGGGGGGATAGCTGCTTATCTATTCTAGTGCATGTATTGTATTTACCAGGTATACTACACACAACTATGACTGATCCCTTACCAAACCATGGCTGAGAATTGAAGTTTTTGGAAATGAGGGGAAAAAAACTATGTTGTTTGTTTTGGGCATATATGTGGTGGGAAACCCTCTTGGCTGGGAACTGTAGCAGCACAGAACTCAGCTTTAAAATTTTTGATCAGTGCCTCTAAAATCTTTCTTCCATTTACAGGTTCCTCCTGAAGATACAGCTTCACCAAGAACTTCATTCAGTGTTCAAGGGCTCAGACCCTACACAGAGTATGTGTTCTCAATTCGTTGCATGAAGGAAGATGGAGTCGGTTACTGGAGTGACTGGAGTGAAGAGAAAACTGGGGTCACCACTGAGGATAGTAAGTAATATATGAAAGTAGGTCACTGACTTCTGAAGTGTGTGAGTGCTAAGCAATTTGGCAATAGCCAGCTGAAACTGTGTATCCTTGCTTGAGCTGTTTAATTATACATGCAACAAGGCTCTCCTGAGTTACTTCCAGCGCCGACCAACTTGACCCGTGCATTCCAAGGAGCATGTGAATAGCTTCCCATAAGGCTAGTACAGAAGCACTCCCTGAAAATAGCTAAAACAGGAGGTAGGGAAGAAAAGCTTTTTTCACAGGAAGTTATAGTCTCAAAGTCTTTTAGAGATGTAGGCTTTATGCTTGGGGTTTTTTTGTTCTGAAGATTATCATCTGTATCAGAAGCTATTCTGCCTGTGTGAAAGTTTGGGGGTTTTTTTAGTAGACCAAATGAACACCGATTTTATGAACAACTTGGTGTTTAGGAGGCCATTAGACAAAGTCATAGGTGGACAAGCATCAGTAAGTATGAAACAGAAGGTTTTAGTCATAGGGTGCATGGACTTCTTCACAAACTTGGTAAAGCAATGACAGGAAATAATGTGCTTATGGGAAGTGTCACCTTTTTATGCACCAAAGCATTAAATAAAACACTGTTTTACTTGTAATTTTCCCAAGGTATTCTGCATCTATAACACTTTCTTGCTTGCCAGTCACTTGTATCTGCCCCTGCACTTTCTTGTATCTACTTGTTTACAATACTGTATGCACAGAAATAAGAGTCTTGATGCTCATCACTGATACAGCTGTCACTGTGGGAGGTGTAAGAAAGGGAATGCCATCTATAAAACACTGACTTTAAGAAAAACTGAGTCTGTGTGGAAAATAGTTTCATTTTGGCTATACTTAATCACAAAAATCACTGTTTTCTTACAATTTCCTCACAATTTCATTTCTTGATGACATAATTGTTCTCATCTTGTTGACTTGTAATATCCCATCCTTTGCAGTAGGGGTGAAAACTGAATTGCTGCTATCATGATTTAATGAGGAAAACTTAGCAGCATCAGCTCTTTGACAGTATTTGTATCATGTTTAGTCTTGCACAAAAGGACTTTGCAAGCATGATGTATACAACTTCAAAGTATAAACAAATTACTACTTAAGATACACAAAAGATAGCAAACCACTAGGTTAAGCTTTAAGTTCACAGCCCTGGAAAAACTGCTTAAGAACCTCAGTCAACCGTCAGCCTTCAATGCTTTGTGGAACCAATACTCAGCATTGCAAAGTTGCTGCTATACACCAAATCTGTTCACACTACAGCCAGCTCATCAACTTGTCTGGCCTTTCAACTCTTTGTGATGCTCTAGTCAGCTGTTATGACATTGTATATTTCCATTGAACTGTGCATCCTGCAGGTGTGCTGTGTTGCCCTGGACTCATTCATATTTCTTCAGCACAGTGGTACTAAGACTGTTACTGCACTCAATGTCTTCTAAGATGTGTGTCTGCTTCCAGTTGCTCATGAACACATGAATTGCTTGAAGTGTACTGTGGCATTAAAGTAAATACAGCTCACTGTATTATGAATTTAATATACTTCACTGCTCATGGAAGTCATTGCAGTACTTCACCACTAGAGAGGCTCTGCTGCAAGTTTGTTCTTGAGTACAGAGACTCTGTTCTGCCACTGAGTTGTGCCAAGATTTTTAGTTGACTATGTTTAGTATTTTCTGTTACTGATTATTTTGTTTGGCTGTTTTGTTTTGCAGTGTTTCAGGACTTAGCAATTGTTGCAGCAACTGTAAACTCTGTACAAAATAAAGTTTCACAACAATAACTGAGCAGTAATTATTGGAATGCTCACACTAAAATCACACTCATGGATTTGTTACAGTATGAAAAATTCTGTTCTCAGATAGTGGATTCTTAGATTTTCTATTAACAGAAAAAAACACATGCAGTATATACAAACACAACCTTAACCTATGCATTTGGCCCTTTTATTTGCTCTCCAAATAAAAGCTCCAGGCTTTAATGTATACCTTTTCTGTGGTTGATTTTCCTTTTGTCATTCATCTGAATAGCCCACTTAAACTGAACTGGAACTAATTCAATGTCTTTTATAGATGCTTGAGAGGTGCTAACTGGTATTTTCTTGATTCTGAACCTCTGTTGGTGTCAGAACACCCTACAGTAGTGTCTTGCTTCTTGCAAAAGGTAAAATGAACTAACTTCAGTACGCAGTAAGCGATTGAGAAATGCCTGTGTCATTAGTTGTGATACACTGCAAACGTAAATACAGTCCGTTTTCTGCTGCTAGAACAGCATTTTAACAAAGTGTCATAGCTAACCTTCCTAATGATAACAGGATAGTCATGCTTTTTCTTCATTGTTTGCTAATCAGTTAGCATTTCTTGCTATTATAGCAATACGTTGACAGTAAAATTATTTCCTATTCTGAGTTTGCTTATAGACAACTTCAGAGGTATGATCATCTCTTGCAGATGCTTAGGTAACTTGCAAATTTATAGGATATTGGGATAACTTAAATTGGAAAGGAGCTCATGGGGTCTATAGTTCCCTCATTCTTTTTCTACCAAGTGTTGGGCTCAGAAAAGGGACTACAAATTGCAATTTTAGCAAAACCTGTACTAAAATTTTATTCATCTTTTTTTAATGTACAGATGCTTGTTAGAAAGATTAAATGAAACAAGCAGATACTGGACAGTTAAGTTACTTACACCATTATTATTGCCCTCAAATTATAACACTGACTTTTAGATGTTGTGTTTTGGTTAACACTGTTAGACCCATATCCCAGAAGATTCCACATTCGCTTGCCTTCTGCATTCAGAAGATTTGGTGCTTGTCTCAGTAGCAAGCTATCAAGATACAGGTGTATTTACCACTACTATATTCAGGAACATACACTTCTGTATTACCATAGGGATTTATCCAAGTGTTACGTTTCCAAGTGTTAAGTACTGTAACTGTAAAGTGAAGTTTCAACAGAATCGTTAAATGCAAAAGCACAGATGTACAGTCATGATGCTGAAGAGTAATGTAAGCTTCCGGCAATTATGACATCTTTTGGCAATAGTTTTACTACCTAATCCTTATCGGGAAACATCTACTTTAACTCCAGACAGTGACTGTAGCCAAGGGTCTTTATATCCAACAGAGAAGGTTTGCTGCATAGCTGTGTATTACTACAATAATATGCACTGTGATTTCTGGGTGTTCTAGAATTCGTAAATTACCCTCAAAGGCATTTGATATTTTAAAACCTTGTTTGGTTTGCTTCTGAATCATCAGTAGCAGCAGCACTGGTAGTCACTTGTTCATTCCTGACTTTAAAGAGAATTAAACAATGTGGGGATTTTGTCTTGTTTTTCCAGGAACTTTTGATTATTATGTCAGAAATTCTTCTCTTCCCATTCTGGGGTTCTGAGGAGTGAAACTGCTTTAGCTTGGTCCTGTTTACATTTCATTTCTGTTTTGATATCCTGCAAGATTGGCTTTGTTTCTGGCTTATACTGATCCTACCCCATATGGACTCAGTAAATGGACTTTCTGGTTGCTTGCTTGATACCCAGTAGGGAATCTATTCTTCCTTCCAGCTACTACAAATACTTTGTGATACCTCTTTAGCTTCTAAGTTATCCTGATGGGTTTTTTGTGTGTGTGCTTTAGCCTTTCCCGCTTGCACTCTTCCTGGTTTCCTTTCTATAATATCCTATCTGTTCCTTAGTGCCTTCCAAGGCACCCTATTCTTAAGCAGTCTTAGTGCAGCATTTCAGTGCATGTCTTTAAACAGTGTTAGACCAATATAGGTTTCATTGTCAAAACACCACTTTGTGCTTGGAGCTTAGCTGCACTGCATCAGAAATCCTTCCTTTATTTATCCAGTACCAATGTCTTATTTTAGCCTCAGAGCAAAGGTGTTATAGTAGGAAATTAACAGGAGGCAGGTCATGTTGCATTCATGATCTGTATTAGGCAAGATGTACGATTGCTTCTGTTTCATGTGAATCAAATCAGGATACTCAAACGAGATTGTTAAGAGCGAGCTCCCTTTGCCTCAGTTCCCAATTCTTCTTCCCTCCTGATGTAAAGCATAAGAGACAAGATGCACACTGTGAACTTCATACTGGGTTTTGGAGGTAAAACAGCCAAAAGCTCATTATGATTCATATAAAAAATGCAATAAAAGAACTCCCAGAGAAAATACAGTCTAGCAAGATTGTAATTGTACATGCATTTTGAGATCATCTTTCTATTAGTGCTAGGGCCCTCACAAAGGTTTGGCCACTTCTTATTGCTTTATGCACTATAATAGATTGATTCCTTCTACTTTGAAATGTAATTTGTAGTGGAAATACCACTTGAATTTTTTATAGTGTTGATGCCAGAAAGTATTGTAGCATTGTACAAAAGTCCTGCAGTTCTATTACCGTTTCTAGCATAAAGAATACAGGAAACTTGGGGAATTCTAGCAGGAGAAATTTGTCTCCTTGTTAACTTTTCTGCACTTTCCTTTTTTAGGTAACTTGATATTGAGGGGTAGGGAGAATGTTGCAGCTACAAACCATAGCAAGGTTTGCACTATACAGGTGTGCAGGCCTGTGCCTCTGGACACAGGCTGCACAGTGTAGGTTTGGTTGTGCCTCACTCAGCACTGTCACCTTCAGCCCATTGTTGCAGATGCTCAGCATGGTGACTCAATTATTTTGATACTGTACATTTCCATGCAGGTCACTCCACTTAATATACCAAGCGTTATTTTCGTTGAGGAACTAAGGAAACACTTTTTGTATATGCTTTTATTTTAAAAAAGGGGGAAAACATTTAACGATAGTCAAAAGATTAATTCAAACAGATTAAATGAAAGTATTTCTCCTATTAAGCATTGTTTCTTTCATCAGAACCATCTAAAGGACCACCCATATGGAGGATCATTGACGCATCTCACTCACCAGCTTCCTGGACTGTGCATCTGGTGTGGAAGGTAAAGCAGCATGATAAAATGGAGGAATTGAGCATTCTTTTGAAATACATGAGTTTTTAAGTGTCAAAACGTACTTCAACAGACTTGAGTAGATACCTGGGATAGTACAGGTTTTATTGATAAGTGATTTTAGGATTCATATTATAATAAGCAGTTATGAAAAATTAGAAGTACAGATGTAAAGGTCATCAGTTAACTGACACACATCTGTGACCCAGGGTATACAGAATCCACTTTCAGATTCCTGACTTGGTGTCCTTCAGCAGTCTGTGGAATTGGCAACTTTCACTTGAACAAAGTAAAATATGTTGTGCCTTCTGCTGTATCCTAAAACTTTTGTAACACTGTTTGGACTGGGGTACTCCACCTGCAAAATCCATTAAGCCTAGGGATGTTCCAGAGGCCAAACTTAATTAAATACAGCACTCAATGTTTGCTTGCAGTAGGCTGCTGTGTCTGGTTGATAGATTAGTCCAAAGCTGAGAAAGTGAATGCATTTGTGGTCAGACCCCACCTTCTGCTTTATTTTGGTCTGTGAACTTTGTCACATTTGACCTAGCTGTCTTTTCATTATTACTTTTTCCTACTACTAGGTGGCTTGTGTGAAATTACATGTATATTGATGTAACTTGTATGCCACATGCCACATGTGACGTTATTTGGCTTAGAATTGGAACACAGTGCAGTTTCAACAATTTACTTTTATCTGGAAACTAATACTGTTACACAGAAACATAGTCTTTTTCTGTGTTACTAGATAACACAGAAACAAGTATTTTTCCATGTGTAATAGCAGAAAATTATTCAGGCAGTTTTGCATTCCTGTTCAGCACAGCTTAAGATGTGAGAATCCTTTTATGCAATTGTGTTGTAAAGTCACATAATGCAGGTTTTACCAACATGTGTTCTACAGTCTTTACAGAAGAGCTTTTATCAAACTACTAGGTAGAACTGTGAGCCAAGAAAGAGGGTTTAAACCAGAAGTAGTTCTGGAAGTTACTGTTTTACAGAAATGAACACAAGTTATTTGCACTTTCCTTAAATATGTGGCTATTTGATCTATGTGGTTTGTCATGTCAGATTTTTAAGTTACACATCAAAGACAATAAAGGTTAAGTCATGTTTGTTTAGTATCAGCCTAATCAAAGGTGTGTTTCTAACAGGCATTGGAGCCATTTGAAGCCAATGGAGTTATCTTGCAGTATGAAGTAACTGTCAGAGCTAAATCATCTCTCTCCAGTCCACCAGAGAAATACAAAGTTAATACCACCAACCTTACCTTAAAGCTGCCAAATGGAACTTATGAAGTGACTGTGATTGCCCATAACAGAGTGGGGGCATCCCCTCCATCAGTTTTACTTATCCCAGCAAGTAATTCAAAAGGTTAGTGTGCTAGTAATGTCTCTTTCAAGTGCATCTGCATGGGTTTTGTTACAAGAAATCTTCAGTGTTGTAAAATGATACCTTTTATATGGATGCATAATTGAAGTATTACTGAATATATCAACAATCTTATGCCTTGTAAATAAGTAAATACAAGGGACGCGTGGATTTATATACTCACAGGTTCTTTCGAAGCTCTGTGTGTGTTCTTTTGCAGTTGTTTTTGATCCTTTTGAGCTACTGTACACTATATTCCCTATTGTTTCTTTTCTTAGCATAGCAGGCATTCTTGTTTTCTTTTTAAAAAAAACAAGGGGTTGGGGAAGCTAGTATCCTTCATGTATATGAATAAAAGAACCGTCTTGCCATTGTTCTTCTTCCTTCTGCTTTCTGATCTCCACATCGCCCCCCACTTTCTTCTCTTGTCCCAGTCTCTCTCCCACATTTTGAGTATCTTGCCTGGTTGCTTTGTCTTCTGCTTCCACTGTCTCCCTCTTGTTTGTGTTCCTTTTTATTATGTTCCTTTCATTGTGCAATAGTAGTAACTACAGGCTGGTTTTTCCTTACTTCCAGCCTCCTCTTAGGCAATCCAAACACTACTGGGACAGGAAGCAAAAAACAAGTGTATAGATACATGCTGCCTTTAGTGTAAACACCATGGGTTCTAAAATAATAGATGAACTAATTATGGGTATGTTTCAAACAGAGTAGCATTGCAGCCAGAAATACGTTAAAGTACATGAGTGTGAGGATTAGAATGGGAATTTATAAGTATCTCGAGGTTTGATTTCCCTCTGTAATAGTCCCTTTTTGGGACTTTTTTGGAAGATATTTTTGGAAGAAACATAGTATCTCTTTCCTGTGCAATAAGGCAACTTACTGTGTTTGAGAACAGAGAAGCTGAGTCTAATTTCAAGTTTTTAAATAGCCTAAATCTGCTTATTTTGGATCTCTGACAGAAAGATTCACATGTAAGTCTCGAAATTTCAGAAAATGGCTTTTACATAGGTTCTGTCAAATTGTCACCATTAAAATAACCCTAAAGTATCCACATTTGACAAAATAGCTATTATTATGAATATCTAGTGGAAGAACTGTCAATACTTATCACTTTTCTGTTTTCTTTTATCACAGCTCCTGTGAAGAATGTTAGAACGCTACCTAAAGATGGCAAGTTGTGGGTAGGGTGGACTGCTCCTAACAGTTATGTTCTTAAATATGTGATCGAATGGTGTATGGTGTCCAACAGCTCAGACTGCATCATTGAATGGCAGAATGAACCAGGAAATGTTCAAGGAACATACTTAAAAGGTATTTAGCTCATAAGTCTACAAATACTTTGTAGAACACTGAAAACTGCTCAGTGAGGAGCATCCTCATGCTGACTAGAATTGTATTGTAGGAGGAATATGGGATAACAATGAGAGCTTCTCTTAGGTTATCATGAGTGTGGAAGTGTCTGTATATTTTTGTCAAATATAAAACTGTATCTAAACTTGCATTTTGAAATTTATATTGTGTAACAGCAAGGGGTTTATCTGCATTTTGCTTTAGTCTTCTTGTTCTTGGAAACCATTAAAATAGTGAAAAGTCTGAGTTTCTTCAAAATCAAATTCTGTGATCTCTCTTTCAGTTCAAACAATGAAACTTGATCAGCTTTACAGTTCTTTTCATATCATGATCAGTAGCTCAAATAGTAATTTTGGGGTTCAGTGCAGCAGACAGATAAAGGCTTTTTATTTAAACTAAATCAGGAAAAAAAACAGACTTCCATGAAGTCTGTTCATAAATTTAACTTTTGCATGTGGACCATTATATTGTTATTTTAGTTAATATTTTGGAGCAGTATATCAATGAGCTATAGAAAAAAGAGTCAGCTTCATTAGGTACAAGTGCATCTAATAAAGCAGCCAAAATCCAGAACCTTGTGTTTGAAGTAAATGAGAAAGATGGTAGGGGAATATGACTGTCTGTGAAACAACACATCTTACATTCCTTTTATTAGGTGATATAAAGCCATTCAAGTGTTACTTGATAACTGTGTACCCCCTATATGCTGATGGTCAAGGAAGTGGACAGTCTGTGAAGGCTTATCTTCCGCAGGGTCGTAAGGACAAAATAGTCATCTAGGAGCATGTAAACTGACTGTCTTGACTAAAAGTAGTGAGACCTTTGCTTTAATGTGGACTACGTAATGAAAAATGGTCCTATACATGAGGATCATCTGACATAATTGATCTTGTCCCTTCTATTAATATCCATTCTGCTTATTTACAGTATTTAGGAGTTAACAGATGTCTGTGGCTGACTTTCCCTTTTTCCAAACTTCATCAGATAATTGACATGAGTTTGTTATTTCATTGGTATAGTAGTATTTTTATGCTGATTTATTTTAAATTTCAAGTACAAAGCCAAGACTAATTAACTTCAGTTGAAGATTTCATATGATCTGCTCATTACTGTTTTTCATATCTTTTTCTTGGAGGTTTCTCTTTTAAAATACCTTTGGAGTTGCTGTGTTGTCTGAAAATAATGCTTTGCAGAGGAGTTAGTCCATCTATTCCACTGAAGTTTTTATGCAGTAGCAATTCAGTGCTCATTAATACACTGCTTCTGTGGATGTGAGGGTGCCCAGTAGAAACTAATCTTCATCTCCTACAGGTCCTTCAAAAGGACCAACCGTTCAGACAAAAAAAGTAGGAAAAGCTGAAGCTGTTTTGACATGGAACCATCTGACAGTGGATGAACAAAATGGATTTATCAGAAGTTACACCATATTTTACAAAACTATTGATGGAAATGAAACAGGTAACAGAAAGCAGAGAAGTACATTGTGGCATTGATGTATTCCATCTGTCTCCTTCTTAACACATGTTCTTGAAAAACAAGATAAAGAATCAAGTGTGGCTGACAGTCTGTTCTGATGACAAAAAGCTGATGTCTGAGGCATAGCTCTCCTCCATACTGAACAGAAAAGTCCCTAATAAAGAATTCATAACATTCAGTTTGTGTATAACAGGGGACTGAGTTTCATTTCTGAAAGCTGATTTGTGGGTATTGTGCTCCCATCTTTCTATCTAAATACAGGATGAGTTGGTGGTAGAGCAAGATGAAGCTAGACCATTCAAGATGTTGAGGAATTGACTGCATTTAACTATGATAAAGCCTTAAAAAAATAAGAATTTTTAATCCTCCTGGAGGATTAAAATTGATCCTCCAGATCACTGTATTACTGATGTAAAACATCTTGTTTGAAGTGCATTTTAGTTCTCAGTAGCATGTATGACCTGCAGGTATGAGAGAGGAAGCTAGTGCTGACAAAAGTTCTTTTTTCAATTTGCTTAAATTAGAAAGGGCAATTACTTATGTCTAGCCTACTTCTTGTAATTTCTAGTTAACCATGTTTTTTCTAGTTAGTAACTAGCTATTTCTAGTTAGCCATGTATTCTGCTTATTAGAGACCTTTAAGCCTCGACTTTTCTACTAGTTTAGTTTGTAGCTACACTTAGAGGCAGGGAGACAGGAAATTAACACAAAATATTGTCAAGAAAGAGACTAAATTCAAACACTTGAACAGAAACAAATGAATCTCAACATTTCTTGTACAAGTTTGTAGTCTTTCTGTCTGTTGTGTTTTCGAAACAGCCATGCATTCTGTTAAAACTATCTTGTACATCTGAAGATATGATGTCCTAATACTACTGTGTTTGTGGAGATCTAATAAATTGTACAGAAAACTAGTATAAATTTTTTCCTCTCTTTAGCTGTGACAGTGGATCCTTCCAAGACAGAGTATACCCTTTCTTCTCTAACCAGTGACACACTGTATACTGTGCGGATGATGGCATACACAGATGAAGGAGGCAGGAGTGGTCCTGATTTTACATTTACTACACAAAAATTTGGTAAGAAGAATGGCTCAAATAGTAGAAGTAGGAAGTAATGTTGTAACAGTATAGCAAGGCTCTGTGCAAGATCTGATGGTGGGGAAGGTGATTTTATTTGAACGGAAAAAGGTTTCAGTCACGGTCATACTCACAAGGTGTGTGATATCCAGATAACCTATCTAGTACTCAATCACAAAGAGGTAGTTCAGTCAAGATTTCCTTTGGTTGTACAGAGGACAGGCTATCCTCTGCAGGTCTCCTGGGTTGCTCTCTCATGTTAGCAAACATGCTGATTTTGGCAGTGTATACTTTAGGTTATATTATTCTTTTGCCCTAACTTTGTGTGAGTCACTAGGATTTAGTCAGTGCCTTTGTCTTCTCTTCTGGTATCTGATGGCTCCTACCCTGGTCTTAAAGAGTCCAAAGTCTTTGTTTTAATCTGAAGGTATGTTGGCCTTTACCCTGACACAGGTGTCCGGAGGAGCTGCAGAGGTGTGCTGGGATCTTGAGCTCCTAATCTAGGTACAAGTCAGCACATGCCATTCTTACAACCATTCCTCAGGTTCCGTGTTCTCATTCATATCACTACAGAAGTTTGCTACAGTTCTGTACAGAGACTCATTTAGAATAGTTAAATTTATTGTATGTTCAGCTTTAGAGAGTTTTTCCTATTTTAATGGTAAGAGCAACAACATTAACTGAACTTAGCCCTGGAAAGCACTTCTTCAGATTTAGCAGGTTGTTTTGTTTTCTTAATGCAAAATGTTGCTCTCCCATAAGCATTCTGTAAGGTTTACTCAAGAATGTGTGTAACATTGAAAGGAATACATAACTATAATGCAACCGTAAGTGTTTGCAGCCAGACGATATCTTCATGTACAGAATAAACGGATGACTAGTGACTTTGCTTACATTACTCACTTGACCATGATGTTGTTATGGCAGCCAGTAGGCCACTGAAAGACTTGGACCAGAGATGAAAGAAACCGCATAGATATTACTGTCATATCTGCTCAAACTGTAAATTTACTTGCTCTGTCAGTATTACAGCTTCTAGAGCAACCTGTGATTTTTAGTGGGTTTTTTTGTTGATGCAAGTCATTAGATTGTTGGGATAGAGCTTTCCATGTTTTCACCAACAGGCTCTTTTCCTATGGTGAAAAGGTTCTTCTGAAGGTGAAGCTTAAGACTGAGTGCTTGCAAGTGTATTCAGTTTCAGATTCTCCCGGTCTCTTTCGGAGTGTATGCAGCTGCTGAGTTCTTTTAAATGCCAAAGTGGTCTATAACTGCTTCTCTTCATTTTCTTCAGGGAAAGGAGAAATTGAAGCCATAGTTGTACCTGTGTGTCTAGCATTCCTGTTGATTGTGCTCCTTGGAGTTTTGTTTTGCTTCAACAAACGTGACTTGTAAGTATAAATGAAGTCTTTCTTGTATGCTTCTGATATTTCTGGGCATAACAGAGAAAGCAATAATTCAATATAAGCAAATATTCTGCAGTTAGAAAAAGGTAAACCACCTTGATTGGTCATAAATATTTTTGTGTTTTCCTTGAGAAATCAAGGCCTCTTCTGATACTGGTTTCTTGCCATTAACAATTAGCACAGTAACTAAATGTTCCTGCAAAAATCCTGCAAGGATTGAGTCACTCGCAGAGGCAATCAGCTCCAGTGCAGGCGCATTACACAGCGGAGTAGGAGATCATGGTGTACAAGGGGGTTTCTGAGCTGGGGAAACCCCAGGGGAACGGAGAGACCTGCTAGGAGCTGGCAGCGTGCGTGAGAGTGGCTGATGAGGTGTGGGCAGGGCCAAGAGTAACAGCAGCCAAGTCCCTGCTCCCACAAACAGCAGCCCTAGGGAGTGCTGCAACCAGGGTGGGCAAACTGTGCATGCCATGTCAGCCAGGATGTGGGGCAGCAGTTTGCAAGGAAGGGCACCTCTTCAAAGGAAGAGCATTCCACTGACTGAGTGGGAGACTTGAAGTACACATAAACCAGCAACCAGGCACCATTCTGTGACCATCTGCACAGGTCAAGGGTGCTCATCCTACCTGACCCTCAAGGCAGAATGGTGAGCCTTGTCTGAAAACAAAGGCTGCAGCTCCAGCTGGGAGGTCTGCACCATCTACCTCAGCAGTGGCCAGTGTCTCCACCC
>NW_010558974.1:27014-27241 GCF_000687285.1 Phaethon lepturus
AGGAAGGGCTTGGCCCTTTCTTCTAGAGCGGGGACAGGTGGGTGCCCTGCCTGCAAAAGGTGTGCCCAGGTGGAGAACTTTCTGCAGCCAGTGGCTGAGCTGCAGCAGGTGGTGAGAAGGCTGTGTAACATCAGGGAGGCTGAGGAGGAGTTAGATAGCTAGTTCCAAGCGCAGTCTGCAGTGGACCCACAGTCCGTGGCCAAACAGCCAAAAACCCACCCACTGGA
>NW_010558975.1:0-1958 GCF_000687285.1 Phaethon lepturus
GCCCGAGCGAACCCTCCAGCGTGGAGGCTGGGAGGAGGCAGGGCTGCAGCCTCCCGGCACCCCCCCGAGGAGGGACGCTCCCCCTCGCGTCCTTCTGTTCCGCGATGCAAAGACCATCTCCGTGGACTCCCCACGTGCACACCAGAGAGATTATGTGACCGCAGGGCTACCAGATCCTCTCCCGTACCAGTACAGACAGCGCCTGGAGCTTCCTCCGTCCCTTTGCCGGCCTCTAGCGCTGGCGGCCCTGAGCCTGGCTAAGCGCAAAGTGGTCACAGAGCAGGAGCAAGGCATCGAACCGCTGGAGCCGCTGCAGAGCTTGGGCCAGGCGCGGGATGGGGACCGCGTCTCCCGAGTAGGTGAAGTGAGCGACGAGCTGCTCAAATCCAGATATCCGTCCCAGCGACGGGGGCGCGACCCCCAGCTCCAGCGCCACGTGGCTGAAGTTCTTCACTCCGTTCAAGGAAGGGTCCAACAAGAAGGCAAGTGACTGCACCAAGGAATGGGGCAGCTCTGCTACCGGGAGACCTGAGGGCGGCACGACAGCAAAGCGGGGTTAGAAACCAGCCGACCTGGCCAGGGTAAGGATGACCAGAGCAGCCAGACTGTAGCCCCTGGCCCTGCCGAGCAGGCGAAACGCCACCCTGCCAGGGCGGGTATCTCCGCCACCATCGCTTTCAGAGCTCAGCAACACGGAGCTGGCTCAGCCCCAGGGAGGCTGGTAACTGGTGACAGCCGGGCCTCCATCCGCCACCCACCTGCAGCCCAGTCAAGGCGGTACTACAGAAAATCCACCCTGTGAACTAGCACCAAAGGCCATGAGAGTCAGGTAAGTCGCTGTGCTGACCGGCACATCCATGTGGCTGTGGTGGGCTTCCAGAGGAGCTCCCTTCCAAGGCTCTGCCTCTCTCTGCTAGCCCAACACGCACAGAAGAAAGATGAGGCTGGAGAGACACGTACCCTTCGCCGTGCTGCTGATCTGAGTCACGAGGCTCTGGGCATCACCCACCTGGCAAGACAAAGACCCCGAGGTTGGTGGCAGCCTGGTGAGAACAGCAACGCCTGCCACTGCTCCCAGGGCCGTGGCAGAGGCTCGGAGGAATGGCGCTTCTCCTCCCAGCGCTACCATCCCTCAGAGCCAACGACCTCCTCGGGATGCTCCGGGGCCTCCCAGCAAACTGCTTCCATGAACGGTCACCTGGAGCTAAGTGGTAAACACATCCTCTGCCAGGCGTTTCCTAAGCCTCAGCGGTGTTAGTCACCGGGTTCGTTACGAGCTCCCCAGAGCGGGAGGAGGAACCAGCTCCGCGCGCTGCCAGGTCTGCTGCCTGGAGAGCAGGAGGACCAGAACCACGCAAGGGCACATCAGCTAAAGACATGTTTACACATTCAATAAATTGACTGGTCTTTTGGGTGTTTGAAACTGCCCCGGCAGGCCACATCTCCATGGCTGATGGCCTGCTGAGTGACTAAATCATCACTAAAGATCTGGAAAATCATTTTTGATAATTACCAGTTAGTCTCAGATATTAACGAACCTTAGTCTATGTCCCTAACCCTAGTCCTGTCCCCTATGAGCCCAGCACCCTGTGCCTGAGCCCTGGATGTCCGGCGGTGGTTTGGAGGAGCAACAGGGCCAGAGGAACTCACCGGCTGCTCCCCGCTTTCGGCGGTGGGATTAGGGAAGGTGGAGGGCGGGCACCGGGCCCCCTCCCGCCCTGTGCCACCGCTCTCTGCCGGGATGCTCTGCACTAACGCGCCCTCCGCCGGCCGCTCGCCGCCCACAAGCTCCGCCTGGGTGGAGAACTTCTGGAGGTCCAGCTCGGTGCATTCCACCGGGGCGTGTGGCCACTTGTGCTGCATCTCGGAGGCGCAGGAGGAGAGGGGGGCCAGGGCCTCCGCCGTGCCCGGCTGGCCCTGCCTGGGGTCGGAGGGTGGCAGGACCCCGGCCAGGCAGT
>NW_010558975.1:2222-3508 GCF_000687285.1 Phaethon lepturus
GAGATCTGCCCTGGCCCCTTCCGGGGATCTGCCAGCCCCGCCGTTAACCCCACGGGCCCAGGGCCTGCAGGCAGAGCTGGGACTGCCCTGCCACAGGCCAGACCCCCGTCCCCTGCACCACCACTGTGCAAAGCCACTTTTGTGCCTTTCCACAAAGTTCTGAGCGGGGTCGATCCCTCCACCGGTGGCAGGGAGAGCAGGAGCGGGCTGGGGGGACTGGGAGCCGCAGGGGCTGTGCGCAAGCACTTCTCGTACAAGGTCTGCACGCATTTGTTAAGAGAGGTCCCCAGTTTCACGCTGGTGGGACTCAGACACCGTCCAGCTCCGTCATTCCTGCCTAACGGCATCTTAGTAGGTCCTAGAGGATCGCGTGAGCTGGAGCCCAGCACCACCCTCCCTACCCCCAGAGGAACGTGGCTGGAGCACGTACCTTCTGCCTGCCTGTAGCAGGGGCTCAGGTTCTTCACACCCAGGCAGCAGGGACCAGACATCTGCTCCTCACACAGGAATCTGCCGGGCGCCGCCGTGGTTGGGAACATTGCTCGCTCGCCCGAGAAGTTCTGAGTCCTCAGGAAGACTTGGAGGATAGAGGAGAACCAGTCTGAGCGAAGGCTTGGCTTGCTTCCCCAGCACGTCCTCAGCCGTGCGGTATGTCTGCCAGCGAGGAGCCGGGAGCCGGCAGCTCCCTGGTGTGCTGCTGGATGCCAACGTGCCCCAAGCCCAGCCACCAAACCTGCTGCCCCCTTCCCTCACCGGTCCGACGGTCCTGCCCTGCAAAGAGCCACTCCACCTCAGCCTGCCCCCGAGTGACCCCAGCGAGAGATCGCCAGTTCTGGCTGCGAATCGGCATTCTGCTCCTCCTAATTATGGTACTAAGGAGGAGGGAGGCTCCTCTGTGTCTTTGAGCAGGCAAAGCACAAGAGGGGTCCTGCAGGTGTAAAAAGCAGGATGAGGTGCTTATTTTGTACAAGCAGAGGAACGTTTGGGTCACCGTATGCTGCAAGAGCAGCAGCGTGAGGGGCAACGCTCTACACAGCGAGGAGGGGCCACAGGCACGTGTGAGCAGCAAAGGGAGAAGGAAGAGGAGCACTGCAGGCACTGACTCACCTCGCTGACACTGGCTCTTCCAAAAGCGCTTGCAGTAGATGATGGAGAGTGCCAGAAGCACCAGTACGATGATGACCAGGGCACTGCTGGTCAGTGCAAGAAGGGCTGTGTCCTGCGGCGGCACGGTCGGGACGGCTACTTTCACCAGGCTTGGTCTGGACCGACCTGCAAACACACCA
>NW_010558975.1:3609-3911 GCF_000687285.1 Phaethon lepturus
AGCAGGTGTGTGGGACAGCGGCTTGTGCTGCAGCCAGCAGAGCAGGCTGGCCAGCGAGCCGGATGAGCGCAAGGATGGAGCATGTCTGGGCACACACCTTTGACACGGTCACAACGCCTTAGCACACTACCATGAATCTGCTCCGCCATGTCCCCACCACCCCTTTACCCCAGAGCACCCACCCCCCCGCACGTACACTGAGGCTCGGAGGAGGGCGTCTGCTTGGTGCAAGGGATGCACTCCCAGTCCAGCTGCCCGCTGATCCGTGCCTTGCGGTAAAACCTGCCAACAGAACAGAGGGT
>NW_010558976.1:0-267 GCF_000687285.1 Phaethon lepturus
GGGGGCGAGTCCGCAGGGCGGTGCGGCGGGGGCACCCCCCCCAGCCCCTTGCTGTGGCTGGGTACCCCCTTTTGGGCGCTGGGCACCCACCTTCTCAACATCAGGCAGGCAGTCGAGCAGGGTGACAGCGTCCCGCTCTCCCGGGGGGCTCCGGGGGGGTCGCTTGGCCATGGCCTCCAGCACGACGTGGTAGAGCGTGGGGGTGATGAGCGGCGTGGGCAGCTCCCGCAGGTAATCCTTGAGGATCCCTGCGGGTGAGAGGACGTG
>NW_010558976.1:862-1094 GCF_000687285.1 Phaethon lepturus
GCCGAAGACACGGGGCTCCCGCTCACCGGGACTCTCCCATTGCTCCACCAAAGTGAATTTGGAGTAGAGGACACCGCGAGGTTGCAGCCGCACCGCCAGCTGCTGGGCCCGGCAACCTGCAGAGCCGAGCGGTGCCGTCAACGGGGTGCCGAGCTGCCAAACCCCAAAGCGAACCCATCACCCGGCTGTACCTCTGAAGATGTGGGGCAGGACCACGGTGCCGTGGCAGCAG
>NW_010558976.1:1159-1525 GCF_000687285.1 Phaethon lepturus
GCAGGATGTGGGATCCCAGGAGAAGACCATCACCTTGAGGTGCCGGGCGCCCTCCAGCTCCAGGTTGAAGGTATGGTTGAGGCCGAGGAACGCCGTCTTGCAGGGCAGCAAAGCCGTGCGAGCCCGGTTGGCCGCGTCTACCTGCAACACGCAGAAAACCTCCCGGGCTTCGGCCCGTGGTGGCTTCAGGTCCCGTACGCCATGGAGGTGAACGCTCACCAGCCCCGAGATGTGCTGCCCGCACCGCGGCGGCGTCTCGCCGCAGCTGTAGGGGCGGAAAGCGCCCACATCCAGCCCGTTCTCCCCATCCTCCGGTTCGGCACGCGCCCCGGCTTTCGCCAGCAGCTCTGGGGAGTCGCCGTCGCT
>NW_010558976.1:1641-1869 GCF_000687285.1 Phaethon lepturus
CCCGTCTGGGCCGCGGGGACGGGTGCTGCGTAGGCTCAGCTTCCTCCGTAGCTCCGGCAGCTTCTTCATCTTCATGGAGAGGCGCCGTACGGTGCCTGGGGACTTCACCTTGTTGAGCGAACGGCCCTTCTTGGGGCTGGCGGGGGGCGAAGGGGTGGTCAGTCCCGTCCCCGCGCTCACGCATGGGATCGGCATCTTCCCTGTGGGGCCGAAAAAGGGGTGAGCGGG
>NW_010558977.1:0-271 GCF_000687285.1 Phaethon lepturus
GGCCACGGCGCGGGACGTGGCCCAACACCTCGGCATCCCGGCGGAGGAAGGGATAGCCGTGCGCTCCGCCTCCGTGCCCCCGAACCTGCGCCTCTCCGTCTCCATGGACAGGGACAGGGATCAGGTAAGGACGAGGGCGGATCTAAAGAAATGGGATTCGTTGCTGCGACACTGGGTTCAAGGTGGCTCTCGTAGGAGGGAAGAGCCCCAGCCCTTTTGGGGGACCCTCACCCCCTTCTCTGCCCGCAGGCTCTCATCTCCCTGCTGCGAG
>NW_010558977.1:492-1019 GCF_000687285.1 Phaethon lepturus
TGCTGCCGAGAGGAAGAAAGCGAAGGGTAGGCAACAGGGCCTGGCTCTCCGGAAGGAACGCCAGCCCAAAACCTCCTCTCTGGTGAACCCCCCACACAGGAAGGGAGAATCCCTAGGGAATGAGCTGCGCTTGGGGGACTCTCCACGGAGCTTTCTGGCTCCATCGGCCGCTTCACCCTTGGCAGCAGCAGAGCATTTATCTTCCCCTGGCTGCGTCGGAGGCTTTAAAGCCGGGCTTTGATTTTTCTAGGGACAGCCGATAACGACGGGTGCTCATTAGCCATCGTTAATAAGGCTCGAGGTTGGGTTTAGTACGCAGGGACCCTTCGTTTTACGCCTCTCCGAGGTTTTTTTCTTTCCAAACCTTGTAGCTGTGACTTGAAGTCTTTATTCTCCCTCAAAATCCA
The DNA here is from genome assembly GCF_000687285.1 of Phaethon lepturus. Taxonomy (NCBI): domain Eukaryota; kingdom Metazoa; phylum Chordata; class Aves; order Phaethontiformes; family Phaethontidae; genus Phaethon; species Phaethon lepturus. The sequence goes on from NW_010558977.1 coordinate 900, forward strand.
CAACGTGGATCCGTGGCCGAGCTCTGCCTCGCGAGCACTGGAAGCCTTTGGCCCCGGGGATCCTCTCCCCCTCCTGCTTTGTTTGCTGAGGCTGGGAGCGCTCGTGCCGACCCGCTGCCA
>NW_010558977.1:1408-1782 GCF_000687285.1 Phaethon lepturus
CGTGCATTACAACATGCCCAAGAATTTCGAGAGTTATGTGCAGGAGATCGGCCGGGCCGGGCGAGATGGTGAGCCGGCTCACTGCCATCTCTTCTTGGACCCAGAGGTAATGCTTGCCAAGGGGGTGGGGGTTCTCCTACGTTTTGGGGGTCACTCCCCAAGGCTCACCGCTGCCTCCCCAGGGCGGGGATCTCCACGAGCTGCGGCGCCACATCTACGGCGACACGGTGGATTTTTTCACCGTCAAGAAGCTGGTGCAGAAGGTTTTCTCTCCCTGCAAGTGCCTGGAGTTGCACCAGAAACACCGGGACGTCGCTAGGGTGAGAAAGGGGCTGAGGGCCCCGCTCCGGTGGCCATGCCAGCTTCTTAACTCG
>NW_010558978.1:0-27206 GCF_000687285.1 Phaethon lepturus
TGGGGCGCGTCAGCGGCCCCCGGGGCTGCCCCGCGCCAGGGGCGAGCTTTGAGGAGGTGCGCGGGTCCCTCGGAGGAGCGCTGCAGGGTCGGCTACCTAAGATTACACTGCAAGAGCGCCCCAGCAGTGCACTCGACTTCTACTCGCTTCAATAAGGATACGGCTCTTCCTGGGAAAATACGTACTTGATATAAGATGACATTCCTGAGAAAAGACAACATCTTTCTTAACTGATAATTTAAATTTGTGACCGTTTTCCCAACAAGGATAAAAATTCAAACAACAGGAGGCTGTGAGAGGTTCTCCAGGCATCCCGTGCAGCGTATTGCAGTGGAACACTTCACAGCATCACGATGCTTTTTAATAATGGAATTTCAAATAGTGAGCCAACAGCTGCTACTTTTACAAGTTCATCCCAAGAGAAAGTCCTTGCATCATGCTGCACGCACTTTGCTGAAAGCTACCCTAATGTGGCAATGAATAATGTCTACTGCAGAACCTTCAACAGATTTAGAGAATGCCGTGCCCATTCTCCCCTCATGGCACCTTTTTAATAGTTCCTTAGCACAACTGAATTCCAGCTTGCTTTTTTCTTTCACTTTCATGCTGTGTTCTCCCTTCCAGTAGCTTTCCAGTTTTTCACACTTAGCAATGTTTTCTTCTTAAATGTCTGTCTTTCTGAGTCACTGTTTTTTTTAAAAAGAAGTCACAAAGTAATCCTGTTCAGCCTCTCCGGAGCAAGCAGTTTTGGGGCTTTTGTCTCCTTTATGCTTGAAACACAGTTAAACCAAATGCTTTTCTCTCTTGGTGACAGCACTGCAAGCTCCGGGTACACAGTGCTGCTGTGCTCAAGCTGTGATGTTGCCCAGCTGCAGCTGCAAGTCCGTAGAAGGACAAAGCTTTGCGTTATGTTGTTTCACAAAAGTGACAATTACTGTGTTTTTGTTATCTGCCTTTTCACTGAGATGGAAGAAACCATCTCTTCAGCTGGACTGGGGGCATTAATTTCAAACACATACAAACTGAGGCACTTAGAAGCCTGGACTGACAGGAGAGGGCTCCTCGTGTGCTCTGGCAGTCCAAAGGCTGAGCCTATGCCTGCAAGCAGGGAGGTTCAAATGCTATGACCAGGGTGGCAGGGGACCCTCACGCTATGCTGTGACACCTCTGTGAGGAAAGCTGTGATCCCAAGCTCTTCAGCCATATGCTTGCCTGCTTTCTTTGCTTGCTGTAGCTATGCCAGATGAATCAAGTGCCAGGCAATGCAGGACAGATTTAAAAAGCACGATGCCAGGTGCCAAGAATATGGTAAGCAGCAGTGTTTTGTGAACCTCATTCAGGTTGCGCAGTTGCTACGAATCTAGGCTCTTAACTTCAGCACATCCCAAAGAACAATAAAAGCCTCTCTTTCTGGTAAGCCTCTAAACAGAAGCCTTCTTACAACTGAGCAGCAGCAACAATTCTGAAATGGCAGATGGTCTCCTGTAGCTGGATATGATGATTTAGAGGTCCAGCTGGCCTCTCTTACAGCATCATATATCCTGTGACACAAGATGGACCTGTGATATGTACAGGGGAAGGGGGCACCTCTCAGCCCAAAAAGCTGTTATTTAGCCCTAAAACAGCTAGGAGGGTTGGGGGAAAAAAAAAAAAAAAGGTCAATTAAATTGCTTCTGTCCTAAAAGTTTGGGGTGTTAAGCCACTTCCCTGTAAGGTGCTTTTCCTACAGTAACAACATCTGGACTCCAGACCCAGGTGCTGAGTGGCCTCCTCATACTGCCTGACTACAGTGCGGTTCTGAGGGTTAGGAAGGAGGGCAGAGTGTTGCTCATTGGTTTTGCAGCCTGTCTCTTCTTCTCATGGGCACTCACTTCCCCTCCACACACTCCCCTCCATTCCCCACTGCAATTCAGGCCAAGTTCTGATGACTAAATGAGCTTACTTACAAGGTTTGAAAGTCACTAGTAAGTTCAGAAGCACCACTACATTGAAGAGCTGAAAGAAAGAAGTACATTGCATTGTAACAGGAATTCAATGTTACCAAACACTGGCAAGTGCTTCCTGAATTTTCTGACAGTGCAGTCCTGAGCTGTGGGATTTCAAGAAAGCATAAGGTGCCAGTGACATTTCTTTGATGCTCTCCAGCCAATTGTTACTACAGTATTGACAGGTCTGTTTATCTTCCAGCTGGCAGGATTGGCTGTCATTGCCTTTGGTCTATGGCTGCGGTTTGGTGGGGTTATGGCAGACTTTGCTTCAGACAAAAAGTCTCCGGAGTATTTCTTCATGGGTAAGTTAAAGTGCCTGTGATGACAGTAGCCTTTAGCCTTGGTTTCATCCTGAGGCATGTGACACACCTTATGATTGAATTATATGAAGGCCAACAATTCCTGGGCTGAACTACCCAAAACTGGACCTTCTGCTGCTGTGTGTCATGTGCCTGACGGCCTTCATCCTCTCTCTGCTTGGCATCAACTTCCTTAGGCCTAACTGAACTCTTCTTTCAGATATGATCCAGTCCTCCCTAAGTGAATTGTGCTAATACTGTCAGAACAGAAGTTGAGATGGCTCAGAGACTCCTGGAACATGGGCCTCACCAATATAGCCTTTCTGAGTTTTCTGTGCAGCTGCTAACGAACAAAACAAGTGTCACTTCTGAATGCTTCTAATACCAGTGCAGCAGTAAAACATTTGCTCACCAGTTCTCCCTCTGTCTGCACACAGAGGCGTTCAGTGTGACTTTTAAGTATCAGAGCAAGTCCTTCCACAGCTGAACAGTAAAACTACAGAGTGTTCAGTCACCTCAAGAACTGTTTGTCCAACCTAGGCAGGAATCAACTAGTTCTCCAAGCCTGCAGAACTGGTATTGGTCATATCTAATTTTACGCATTTAAGATAATTTTTCTTCTCCCTAGGTTTTCCAGTTGGGTTTTCTGGAAACGCCACCTGTGTTACATATCTACAGACATCCTTAAGTAGCAGCTGTCTAGGATTGCCAGTAACTGCATTTCTTTGTCCACTGGCAATTGTAATGTGTTTTTATACCAGAAGAGTCAGATTTTTTTCTGGTTTAATATATCACTGTCGTGGTTGAGCCCCAGCTAGCAACTAAGCACCACACAGCCGCTTGCTCACTCCCCCTCCCCCAGTGGGACGGGGGAAGAGAATTAGAAAAAAAACTCATGGGTTGAGATAAAAACAGTTTAATAGGACAGCAAGAGAGAAGGAAACAACAATGATAGCAACAATAATAATACCGACAAAGGAATGTACAAGAACAAGTGATGCCCAATGCAGCAATTGCTCACCACCCGGCGATCGATAAGCCCGTCCCCGAGCAGCGATTTCCACCCCCCTGCTAACTCCAGTTTATGTACTGGGCATGACGTCGTATGGTAGGGAATATCTCTTTGGCTAGTCTGGGTCAGCTGTCCTGGTTGTGCCCCCTCCCAGCTCCCCGTGCACCCCCAGCCTCCTTGCTAGCAGGCCAGCACGAGAAGCTGGACTGTCCTTGACTACTTAGCAACAACCCAAAACAATCAGCACATTATCAACATTTTCTCATCCCAAATCCAAAACATAGCCTCACACTAGCTTCTGTGAAGAAAACCAGCTCTATCCTGGCTGAAACCAGGACAATCACCCCTGGAGATGGACTCACTCACTAAAATCCAATTGGTGCAAACATTTTTGCCATCTACAAATGTCAAGTGTGAATGAACCCAGTCCTGCCTTGTCCACCAAGCCGCTCTGACAGAGTGGCCAGGAATGGAAGTTGACCCAAGATGTCCTGTAGCAGTCAGTTACCCATCAAAGGAATATTGTCTGGGCTATGCAGTTACTTTAAATGCTTCAGTTCTCTTAGTGGAGACCCTGACTCTGATACAGCACAGTCCTAACGCAAAGCTTCTTTAATATATGCAACCAGGCCAACCAGACTAGAGGCACAGAGCTGACTTGCATAGTACTGTGGGAATAGATGGGTAGAATGTCCAGCAAAGTTTCTGTGGGAGTTTATGAGGCTGAATAAAACCATTCAGAGGAAAATTTGATTGGGATCTGAGGGTTACTGTAAAATACCCTGTAGCACCTCCACTGACACAGAAAGACAGGAAATGTGATTTACTTTTTCCCTTACATCTGAGCTGCTATGTCAGCAGTGTATTAGATCACCAACTTCATTTCCAGATCCAGTTTACACCTGCTGAATTTCCTATGCTGTATCTTGGAACATTTCCCTGCCTCATCCACTTACGTTTGACCCAGGAGATTCAACAAGACAGAAGGATGTTCTGGCCTTGAAAATCAAGTACTGTTGGCTTGTTAGAAGCTGGAAAGTAATACATCCTGTGATGTCAATAAGCACCACAGTCATTTCACAGCTTTGCAGTGCGTAAACAAGATATTCTTTGGTGCATTATGTACTTAAATCTCTAAAAGATTTAATATGCTTCAGTCCTGAATAGGAATTATGAAAGCTGTTCAGAGTTGTTAATTTAGGTAGTCCTGGGGAATGTTCTTGTAAAATTTTCATGATACACCATTACATTCAACTATTGGGCTGTCACAAGTATTTATAGAGCTGTATGCTGTAATATGTAACTGCTAGCAGGGGAAGTGCTAAGGAACAGGACATAAATATGTTGAGAATTTTTTACATTTGCACTTCTGACTGAATTCTAAAGCAAAATTTTGGCTCTTTTTTGTAATAGGCATTGTGCTCTGAACAGAGCATTCCTGTTAAACAAAAAAATCTTCTGCTGCCCTTCCTCATTACAAATCATGTTAAATGGTGTTACTTCTGAGCATCTGATGGGGCAGCCATTCAGAAGTCTGAGTCTGTTAACAATCTGTGACTAACGCAACGGTAAAAGAATGGTGGCAAGTTCTTTTTTTGCAGCAGACAAGGCCCTTGACGGTCATGCTCAAGAACTTTACCTCTCTAAGAGGTTTCAGCTCTGAGTCTCCCTTGCCAGTTGTGTATTGTGCCCTTCTCACAGAGACTTACTGATTTGGCTTTCTGCGTCTACTCTGTAACATGCATTCTGGGTGACAGCCAGAATTTTGCATAGGAGTTCTCAATACGGAACACTGTGCAGCACACAAGGAGCAGCTGCTCAGAGGGCTGGAAGAGAAAGCAGGTATCAGTATGACTTGGAGATATAAACATACGGCCGTATATTTTAAAATAATTTCTTTAGCTCTATTCCACTGACCACTTTTGTGGCTGCCTTGTGATAACCCAAGGCCTTGTGATCAGATCAGCTTTGTATCAGTGCTTGAAACAACAGTGTAGCTGCATTCAGAGTTTGCTTTGTAGGTTGAAGCACTGTCCAGAATCACCATCTTGTGGAAAACACGTCATCTTCTTGCTTCTGAAGAGCAGCACATTCTGCTCTTTTTGTACCTGGACTGAGCTGCCAGCAGAATCTAACCAGCTTCTCTCTTGTGCTTCTTTATGATTTTTTTTTTTCCTGGATCTGAGATGTTTTAGTTTAAAATAATTGAAAATTATATCCTTGCATTTTCCATTCGGCCAGAATAAGTCTCCTTAAATAGCCCTGTTTCTTTAGACTGTTCTTTACCAGCAGTCCAGCTGTCTTTTCTGCCCCCTGGAATAGTTCGAGCCATGACTTGGCTACCAGGCCTGTTCATCTTTTCCAGCCACTGGTATGTTTTTGTTGGTTTGAGAACAACTTACAGGCAGCAGTGCTGCGGTCAAGCACATATGTGTTCTTAGTTTTCTGTTGCTTGTGGTTTTGTGTTCAGTGATCCATATTCCCCACTGCAGCTTGCAGTTTTTTAACCTACAACATAAAAGATTGGAATTGGAACTCTTTGACCTATCCAGTCTCCATCCACTTTACCAGATGTATCTTACACTGGAACAGCCTCCTAAAGTTGGACATCCTCTCTCTGCAGCTCCCCAACTTTTGGAGTTCCCACTGCAGTGGCAGGCATGACAATATTTTTGTGTTACTCCATCTTACAGTACATTGCTTGTGCCTGTGCTTCAAGTGGTGAGGCAAAACTGTAGCTTTCCTGTTCTACTGCAGTTCAGCTCTGGTAGGTTTTATTTATTCCTCTCTTAGCTACACTTGAGAGAAAAAAAAAAAGAAAGAAAAAAGACGACGGTAATTTCAGCAAAGGTCAGTAGCTGGGCAGTTGGCTTTTATCTGAGCTGTCTCTGACACTGTACTGACCAAATGGAGAAAAGATCTGTAGAATAAAGGGAATTCACTTGGATTGCTTGTCCTTCTTGAGAGTCCTGTACCAAGACTCTGGCGATTTTTTTACTGGGCAGGAAAGTCTGCAATAATCAGAAGGAAAAGTAAGATGCTTGTGTACACCCAAGATGTCAGCATTGCTGTCTCACAATGAATTGGTCCTTAATTAATAATCTGTAATAGCGCTGAAGTGAAGACAGAGTGTCTGCTGAGTGCAAGTTAAGCGTTTGTCAAGTGAAAACTAACACAGGGACTTTTTAAGGGTCAGTTCAAGGCACTTATTCTCCTCTCTTTGCTTTTGGTGGATGAAAAGTGTGTTGTGGTTCCTTGGGCAACATAGGCGATGCACTCTCTGAATCCCTAATAAATTAAGTGCAGAGGGTCATATCACTGCCAGTAGCAATAAAAATGAAATGTATGTACTCAACAAGCCCCATCAAGAATGGTAACAAAAAATGATGAATGTGAATTAATCAGTCTGGAGGACTTTCTCATAACTGGCAGCACTGAAGCATTGCTTCTCCTGCACAGCCAGAGCTTACAAACTTTCTGCTATGTTACGTTCTCTTTGCTCCAGTTCCATGATCCAATCTGTGGTCCAGGCATTCATCAGAGCCAAAACAGTTGTGGACAGAAGTTTCAGGGTGGCTGTGGCTTTTTCTTGGAGTCTTTGAGAGCATGAGTGATCATTCTGGCTTTGAAAGGTACAGTTAGATGGTGCATGCCTTTGGATATGAAGTCATGTCTGGAGTTGAAGGGTATTAGTAGTTTTTCTCCATAGTAGTGGGTGCCCATACAAACAGGAGTTGGCCAGCAGGTAAATGCATGTAAACTGCAATTCTCTGCTCCAGTGCCTCATTTTGTTATAGTTCTATTAATGTATTTTGGAGTCAAGCACTACACCCTTAGTCAACAGTATTTTCTCTCCAAAATCCATAGCCTCTCAAAGTCTATCAACCTTTAAAATGAGAGCTATTGGCAAAGTAGCCTCTGTGTAGAGATGCAATACCACAAGAAGAGCATCATATTGTCCTGCCATCATGTGTATTGCAGAGGCTTTTAGTCTGTACTTAAGCAATGAACTTGTCTTTCTTCTATCATCTTGCGTGCAGGTCTTCTGCAGTTGAGAAAGATTGGTTTAGAAAAGGCTGATAGTGGCCCTCAGTGGAAAATGAAAGCTGCTGCACTGGAAATCTGTTTTAAAAATATGACACCACCACTATCACCCCCCAAAAAAAACCTGCTCAAAATGAAAGTTATTCACAATTCCTCAGTCTCTGTGCTGGATCATAAAACCTAGCAATCAGTTCCTAAGAGTCAGTATCCTACCTGGCAGAGTAAAGACAATGCCACCACAAAGTTAGAATTCTGACAAAAAAAGCTAATTAAGCCTAATGGAATAATCTGTCCATCTACCTCAGGTTGACTGTTTTATATTTGCAATATGCTGAGATTCGGAAGCTTTTGGTTTTTTAATTAATCACTTAAGCATAATAATGCTTTATGCACTTTATGCTTTTTGCCTGTTAAACTGTCCTCCTGGGTAAACCCTTCTCCCACCCTACTCTGTGTGTAGCCATCTAAAAGCTAGCCAGTTCCACACAGCAGCAACAGCTTAACTGACAGTTATGCCATTTCCTTCCTTGATGCACCCTTTTCTCCTTTCTCTAGGCAGCTGCAAGTCACCCTGGTGCCTGCACACTGGTCGCATTGCTGTGAATGCTGAACTCTGACAATACTGCTCACTGAGTACGTGGGGTCTCCCTCAGCCTACGTTAGTGAGCGATCAAGCAGTTGTAACCGATTCTGGTCAGACTGCCCATGCACAGGCCAGAGCCCAGCACCATAGGCTCAACTTTTCTGCTTTTCCAGAAACAGTCACCTGTAGCAAGTGACCTAGGCGATTGGGGATAAACCTGTCACTGCATGAGTAAAAAGACATCAAGATGTTCCCTCTTGCTGCAGCAGCACACTAAAGTCCAGGAATGCTCAGGCTTTTTCAGTTACATGCTTTGTTCTTCATACAGCCTCTCTTTAAAAGGGCTAACTCTGCTCTAGATGCCAGTTTTCTAGAAAAAGAACCAAACCAATATAGCCCATTGTATCTCAAGGGAAATGTCCTGTGTTGTGTTTCATTCTGACAGAGCTGAAAATACAATGGGACTGTCCACTATGAAGCCATTAAGAAGAAAGCATTTTATCTGCTGGAAAAAAGTAAAACAGTAACAAAAACCCCTTAGCTCCGTTTCAGGGTGTGTCACTTCAAAAGCATCTACAGAGAGCCCTTTGATTGAATTGGCTTGTTTTGTTCCAGCACTTTATCTGCACTTGGTTGGGTAAAGACAGCTACCTGCAGAGTCCTAACTTTTGCTACTGTGGGGGTTGCAGATTTCTATGAATGCATTATGGCCATACTCTGTTTTCTAGTTTGGGTGGCTTGGAGCCTGCGCATTTAAGCATTGGCAGTGCATACTTGTTCTTGATAACTGCATGAAAATGTATGCATACACAACAGGATTATTCAGGTTGTCCTAATCTAGAGACGATTCCAGAGAACTGTGAGAGGATTTCAGAATACCAAATACAAAATGAGTAAAAGGCAGATGAAATACAGTATCAATAAAGCAAAGTGACACAAGTGGTAACAGATCATGTAAGCAGTATGAACGCTGACAGACTTTAGATTAGCTATAACCACACAGAAACGTGATGTTAGATTCACACTCAGTTGCTCTTGACAAAAGTGCCTTGCTCAGCTGCAGTCAAAAAGGCATATAAATTTCAGGAATTACTAAGAAAGGAAATGAGAATCCAACTGAAAAATGTTAATGTCATTCTGTAAATTTCCAGTGCATTTGGTGTCTCAGATGCTATATGTGGTTCTGGTCAAAAAGAATGCAATAAAACTAGGAAAAGTACTAAGAAGTTTGACAAGATTATTATCATACTGTGCACTATGAACAACTTCTATATTAGGAAGTTTTTTACACTATTCACATCATTAAATTGTAGAATCCATTGCCACAGGATTCTGTGAAGTTCAACCGCAATAGTACAGATCCACCTAATACAGGTATGTTGATTACACCTGACTTCAGTGAGGTTTGGTTTAGGTTGAAGTAGATATTGACAGAGCTATTGGAGACTACTGAGAAGGTAATAGCTGACATACTTTGGCTTATGTGAATTTGGGACATAATTATTTAGGGTTGTGAGATGCATGTGAGCAAGATACTGTCCTGGTTTAACAAATAACATAACAAATGCTGGTATTCTGTGGGATGGGGAAGGCAGTGGACCCCGATGGTACATTACAGTGAGGTTGCTTTTCAGGATTTGTGCATCAGCAGAAGCCTACAAACTGGCTGGCATCTGTAATGCTTTTGTGGTTCCAGGAAATTAACCATGAAATACCTGTTGACTTCACACAAGACATGTAATTATGTCTGTGCATTATGCTCAAATTAAGGATATGATCCGATTCTCCAGAAATTTATGTTCCTTCAGAGGACTCTGCCTCTCTTCTCCAGTTTTGTAAATGTATTTTATAGAGAAATATACTAAAAATCTATTAACACAAAATAGGTAATCTCTAGTAACAAGTCTGTTTCAGAAACTGATTTTGCTACCATGTGCAACATACACACATAACTGTTCCTGTCTGGCCTGTTATTTCCAACTCCTACACCTGTTTCACATCTTTTCCAATAGTGCATTTGTACTACAGGTTCCTTGGTGCTCTACTGAGGGCTTGAGAGCCTCCCTTCTTCTGTGGAGGATCACATCTGCCTCCCAGACTGTAATGCACATACAACTTCAGGAAAATTTCTTCAAGTCATGTCTCCATTCTAGGACTCCCGTCATCACTGCCTCTGGATCTCTTATACCAAGAACAGAGCTTCTTGTTTTCTCAGCGGAATATGAGCAGTTGGTGGTTTGTTCAGTGTTCGTTACTCAGCCCAAAAAAGAAAAAGTAGAATTATTTAAAATGGAAAGTGACCATAGCAGCCAGGTAAACAAGAAACCCATGTGAAATAAAGCCAGACAGAGAGACAGTGTACGTTTGCATGCTCCTGCTCTTCGCAGTAGGTTCTAGACAGGGATTTGTATCTCAAAGTATTTGTATCTCGGTTTTCAGTTTAGGTGTCTTCCTATTAAGAATTTGAGGTGATCATGCCTACACTGCTGCATATAGCCCACTAGGAAAAGAAATACTAGCTCCCTAGTTACACCATTTGGGATGTTTCTGAATCTACTGCTTTGACACTCTTCCTGGAAATCATCTTCCAATTGAGCATACCTGGATCTGGGTGCTAGGAAATCTCACAGTGCAAGCTGAGAAGTAACCTGGTCCATAAGAATTTTTTTCAAGCTACTCTTCAAGTGTCTCATTCCTGTGTGAAAGATTACATGTGTGTATATATAGTAGACAAGTAAAAACATCTTTAGTTATGTGGAATTTTTTTAAAGTAAGTGTCATCATTATTTTCCATCTAGAAATAGCTCTCTGAGTATCAGCAACTAGTAGTCCCAGGCTGAGAAAGGAAAAAGTCTGGAATGAACTCTCCTGAACAGAAGATGAAAGAAGGTGTTTTTAAACTCTTGGCTGGCTCAACAGTGGGCCCAGACACACAGCAAGCTCAGCTTTGTTTAGTAAGTGGTGTAAGTTCTTCCTGTAACACGCCTTAAAAGGGAAGTTCTGACTGAGGTAGCAGTTTAGCTGTGAGTCATGCAAGTGAAATGTTAAGTCTGTTTCTCAGACAAAAGCAAATCCAAATTCCTGAAAGTGGTCTCACCCCTGAGACTCAGCTTTGTCTTTGCTAGCTGGAAGCAACAAAAATAAATGAGAAAACTTCTTTCCAGTCATCTTAATCAAAAAGTCTGCTAAGGTCCCTGATAAATAATTAGAGGGACTGGAGTACAGAGTGACATGCAGAAGAGTTCTGGAAACATCTTTGTAATTCCACTCCATTCGTTACCATGGAGATCTCAGAAAATGGCAGGTTTGGTGTTTGCCAGTTGAACAGCAGGTTGTGCACCTGAGACAACTTTTTTGTCTTTTCCAATTCGTCTTCCATGAGGGGCTAACCTTTCTCTCCTGCAGCTTATATATCTCTGTGTATCACTCCCTCAGCAAAAACCACTGTGTTGTGAATATGTCTACAAGTATTAGCTTGAAGAATGCTCAGTCCTAGTAAGTCACAAGATGCTGAATACTAAAAATCTAGAGAACACGAAATATGAACTGCCAGCACAGTCAGCAGCAAATCCCACATATCTGGCATCACAAACCTGGCAAAGCCATATTAATTATAATTGTTTTATTGCTATTTAGCAGAATATGTTTCTCAGCAGCAATCCTTGGCACAAGACAGGTACTGGAGCAAGAAGGATAGAGGGGAGGAGAAGGATCCCAATACCTGGGATAGATATCTGGCCAATGTACAGTGACTGGACAATGATGTGCCAATGAATGGGCAGCAGGCAGGAGTTTGCCTTCTCCAAGTAGGCTGCATCTGTGCAGCAGAGTAGCTAGATGCTCTGCATTCTACTGATACTTTGTTTTGTTTTTTCATTTCCTAGCAATCACTGCAAACTGTCATTTGTAGGGCTTTCTAGTCTAGGTTACACAAGACCTGCTAACAGGAAATGCCAGCAGCTCTGTTAACCTTAAAGATTCAGGTCCGATTTTAAAATAATGTTTAAATTGGTAATTGAGAATACTAAACGTTCTCATTAAAAGTTTTCATAGTCAAAGCTGCGAGCAAGGCTCACTGTGCCCTCTAGTGTGCACAGTCTGTAGCTCCACTGTCCCCCCAGAATGGCATGAGGGAAATGAAGCTGGTTTTTTTAGCCGTGGATTGGCATGGCAGATTTCTGCAAGTCCTCCACGTTGCCCACACAAGACAAAGACTAGAATTACAAGGCACTGCACTGAGCCTGTTGTACTTCATCTGACACGGTACCCAGAGACAAGGCACAAACACAGTTATTGTGGTCTGATGGGAACTGACACATGAACGGCTGTATTGCCTAAGCACAGATCAAGCATATAAGTTTGCAAGTGAGGAAAGAAAAATTCTGTGCTCTGGTTTCCTGTTGCCCTAGATAAAGCCTATATAAAAAAAACCACCCTGTTGAATATGAGTATTTCTAGCAGCTTTACAGGTGCGGAGATGAATACTATTCCACTTACCTCTACAGTTTTTGTCCTGTCAAGTTCTAAACATAGCTGGTCCTAGATCTTTAAGTATGTATGGGGCTATACTGACATCTCCCATGTTCTGTATTTGTCTCAGGCCTGGTCTTTGCTAGCAGTCTCATCCCCAGATTGCTTCATTATCCTCTTAATGTCTTTAGTCTGATGACCCACTATTTGCTGTTCTTTCTTTGTCATTAAATTTGCCTACGCACAGATGATGCCTTGTGCCAGTAGCCTGAAGTCCATTCAGCAGTGCAGTCTCAGGAAGAGGATGGCTAAGGTGTCTGAGCAGTCCCCTAAACAATTCCGTTAACTGCGTAACACTTAACTGTTAATGTCCAGAACATGAAGGCAATGCAGGGTTGCCACTCACTGCTGCAGAGCCAGTCTGATTCTGCCTACTGAAATAAGGTGGTGGGAGGGTATCCTGCAATTCAGACAAGGGCAGCACACATCATGAGATACTGTTTGTAGGCCATGCATGCAAGGTTCTTGGCCTCTGTGTCTTAGATACTCTACTCCTTTCATACAGAATCACCTTATTAGTATCTGATGTGATTTGTCTGGTTCTGTGATTCTATCCATTTTCAGGCAACTCTTCTCCAAGTCTTCTGATCATAATGCTCTGATAACATTACCTTTTAAAAGCTGCTGATATCTCATATTCTGACACTTGCATTAATATGTTGGAGGAAAAAAAATGTAAAGTAAATATGCTGGAATATGCCTGCCCAGCAGGCAGTAAAGTAGCCACTTGTCGTAAAAGGAAGATGCCACGCTCCAGATCACTGTAGACAAGCTTCCATTCTCTGCAGTGGCCAAGCTCAGGACTATTGCTGAGTTTATAACCTCCCCCAGGCTGTTCTTCCCACTCATTATTTTGCCAGAGGGTGCAAATTCATTGTTTCATTCACTTCCTCTAACAGCGTTCAAGGGGTTCCCCCAATTATCCTATTCTTTCCAACAGCAATCAGATTTTTCCCCAGCCAAAGCATAGATTTCAGAGCAACATCACACCGTGATGCGTACAGAGTGACACCACCTTTCCTGAAGATCTTCAAATGTTCTTTTTTATGTACTGACAGGCAACTGATAGAGCATAGCTGCCAAGTAGCTTTGTAAGTTCCACCCCTACATAGCAGTACAGCACATTTCCAGCCTGGGTTTCACAGAAATAAGCCCTCTACCAATGTTAGATTTTTTTTGCCTTACATTCCTCACTGAAGAGTTGTAAGGTGGTTCTGGATAGTATGGTGTATGTTCTTCCTGGACTGAGTTGCCCTTGGGACGGGAAGTTTGGGGGGTGGAAGTCTTCTCATTTGCCTTCATGAGATTCTCCAGGAATTCTGAAGAAATCATTGGTCCCCTTTTGTGGCGAGAGCAACTTTTCTGTATAACAGGTGTTCTTTGTGAGGGCCAGAGACCACTGTTACTTACAAATGTGTGGTTTTGACAAAATAGGTAGCAGACTTTGGGAAGAGAAACCTTCTTAAATTCTTGTCTGATTCTGATTTTTCATAGGACTCTATGTATTGGTGGGAGCAGGGGCTCTCATGACCACAGTTGGATTTTTTGGGTGCTGTGGAGCAGCGCGGGAGTCTCAGTGCTTACTTGGAGCAGTAAGTAAAAGGTTTCAAGGGCCTGGGCTGCACAGGAAAATCATTCAAAAGCATATGCTTTTGTGTCATTAGTAGAAAGATCTTTGCTGTCCAAGACCTGAAATGTCTTACGTCCTTTTACTGTCTAATCTAATATCTCTAGCCACTCTAGCCTCTGCTATTGCAGAGCTTCCACACATGAAGAAGTTCCATTGCTTGCCTCATGTGATGTATTTCCTGGAGTCACCTTCCGTCTTTTGTGAAGCCACCATGTGAGCCACATCTTTGCCATTTCCACCTTTGTTTCCATATTACAAGAAATCTGACTTGACACCCTTGTTACAGACCCTGCTTACCAGCTTTCTTTCAGTTACTGTGTGAGCTATTGAGGCCTGAGCAAGGATGAGGGACGGACTGGCAGTCCGTATAAAGCAAAACTGTTGCAAGGTAAATTAATATAAGATTCTCTTCTTCCTCTGCAGTTCTTTGCTTGCTTGTTGGTGATATTTGCAGCTGAGGTCACTGCTGGAGTATTTGCCTTTATAGGCAAGAAAGCGGTAAGTAGCAAGCAACTTCTAAAGTAAGAATGGGGCAGTTATGGATTCCAGTGCCGACTGACCTACAGTGTGGCTCTTGCATAGGAAAAACTTTCCAGGAGACTTCTCCCAGGAAGAGTCTCTGACATTCTTATCTGGAGTCAATGAGAGTTTGTGTTATCACAAGTCCAGAATGGGACCCCCCTCTATTAAAGAAAATCTTTAGTACGTGTGGTTCAACCTTACATCCACAAGGAACATCAAGTAGAACTATATGATAAGAGGGTATTGCTTGGGAAAAAGGCAAACAAATTCAAGCATTGAACTTCTCCAACTAACAGTGTTTAACCAAAACACAGAATACAGAATATGTATACTCTGATCCATGCAGACTCCCTCTGAATGCCATCTGGCCACAAAACCTCCTATCTTTTCAATCATGGTACCTCAGTTTACCAGGCATAATTTTCTGCTCTGGAGGTTAATGACACAAGCTGGAAGTCTGCACTGGGTTGGGGGTAAGACTTATTTGCCACTCACTTGGAAAGTCTGATTTCTGCAGGCAATACAGGAAGCCCAGAAAATCTATGAAGACATTTATGATGACTATATGAAAAACCCGGGGGGGGAAGTCAACAGGACTATATATCACTACCACTTGGCTGTGAGTAGTCCTCCTGAGCTTTAACACCTTGCACTACTACTCTACTGTCACGTTACCCTTTAAAATTCAGAATGCCTCCAAATGAGGTATGAAAGAATAGTGTTACTCAAAATGGAGCCAAAGGCTTACCACCCAGTTTCCTGATGGCCCTGTCAGAATTCTGGTTTTCAGATCCCAAGTGATCCCTACCTTTGAGTGAAAATGGCCAGGCTTTTAAATTTCAGCTGATGCTTCTGGATTTTGCTGTGCAGAAGATACAACTATTATGGCCCTTTTGGATATTAAAATCCAAGAATAAATACTCAAAAATGCAGAGAGAGGTAAAAAGGTCTGAATCTCTCTGAATTTGTCAGAGAAAAAAATGTGACCCATGTCCCAGGACCTTCAATGTGACAGATCCTGTCACTGACTGAACCAAGTAAGCAAAGAACTAAAAGCAAATGTGTGACTCAGTTCAGGCCACCCAAAAAGTTAGCATCTGAATCAGAATTAAAACCTGTGACTTCCTGAATCCTATTTGTGTCCATCCTTTATCTACACTGCCTCCCACAGAGATCAAGCCCAAACTCTGTTGCTCCTTACAGCATTCCCACGTTCTTTAGAACAAACATTTCACAACCTCGGCCCCTTTTGTCCCTCTCCCATAGCTGTTATTTCTGACCCAAAGTGGAATTCCAAACATTTTGTGGGAGATAGGCAAACAGGAAAAACAAACCCTCTGAAACACTCTGATTTATTACTGTCTCCAAACCCAGCACTATTTTTTGTCAGAAATAAAGATTCTAGCATTCTCTGTTGTAGCTTTTGTGCGTTGCCCATAATTCTGTACGCGCTATTTGAACTTTCTGCTTTCTCCCTTTAACAACTCCTGTTTCCTTGTGAGCCAGGGATCTGCTTTTCTAAAATCAACTTGTTTCCTTTGTTATGAGATACAGTGATAAAAATCTCTTCTGAAAGTTGTTAATACAAATTTGTCTGTTTGCTATGGCTTCAGACAACTGAAACTGATTTTTGAGAATTTTGTCCCATTTAGTTGGAACTCTACCAGAGGCAGCAGTTAATATAGGGAATAAATTTATTACTTGATCTGTATTGTTGATTTTTTTAGCTATTTATTGTCTCACTTTCAGTATGAAACAAGTTTATAGTTTCCCCTTTTCCCCTTTTTGGATTCTTCACCTCTCTCTCTCTCTCTCTCTCTCTCTCTCTCTCTCTCTCTCATTTAGCTCCAATGCTGTGGTAAAGATAATATGGAACAACAAATGGGATTGCCCTGTCCAGAGAATATCCAGATGCCAAAGGCAAGTATCCTCTATTCTGGTTGTTCTAATCACTTTTTCGTTGTTTCAATTGTTTAGTAAAATTGGAGACATTCTATAAGTAAAAGAAAGAAAGAATTTCCTTTTTACCTTGCAAATTCTAGCATTAATTTCCATATGAAATGGAGCAGAGTGGAGGCAGAAATAAGTTGGAGGTCATATGGAACATGCCCAGCCCTCATTTCCAAAGCCTGCTTGTAGCATCCCATGGCAGCTGAGAGAGTATTGCATCATCTGAAAAGTGGGAAGGACATAGCAGAACAGGAGTCCTAAACAAAAAGCCCTATGAAAGCTGAATTTTGGCAAGTGCCTGCCTTAATCATGCATGGAGACTCCTCATTAGAAACTCTGTTGGTGTTAAGAAGGATACTGTTATTTCTGTCTGTCTTTTGTGGAATCTGCTTGTGAGTACCATGTCAATCTGAAGGGCCAAACTTCCTGATTTAGCATGGCCTGTCATATAAAGGGTTTTAAATTTAGGGAAAAGTGATTGCAAGAAAATGACTTGTATGCGTCAGCCTGTACAGGCAAGAGGTACAGAAAAGGGAATATCCTGTGAAAATTGTCCAACAAAACACAAGGCATAGATGCAAGAATTAGGACAGTGACGGAATAATATTTTTCATGTTTATTTTTTGTTTAGTGAGAACAGCTGATGGAGCTGGTTGGAGTCTATTTTTTTTAGGAGTAAAAATCTTTCAATTTTGTTTTTAATAGAACTGCCTGGTTGAAATCCAGAATGTAATTGATGCTAATCTGCATTTAGTTGGAATTATTGGAATTGCAATTGCTGGCATCACAGTGAGTAAATCCATGCTCTCACTTTCAAATCTGTATTTGAGCCCAGTACCCTATCCCTTACTCAAAGCTTTGCGGAAGGTGTTTTGCAGCAATTGGTGAGATTCCTCAAAGGTGCAGCTATTCTTATCACTTTCAGCGTCCTCTCTCTGGCAATTGCCCACATCGGTGCAAGCAGACTTGCGTGACTTCACTTTACCAGTTCATTCTGTGTCCTTAGACAGGGTCCAAAGTATCTAATGGTAATCTTACTTTGATGTAATAGTAGGAAAGCGGGGTGAACAGGAACCAAACTGAAAAGCAAAAGGCCATAGCAGCATATCATCTATTCCAAAACAACTGCAGACTGATGCTCTAGGCCCTTTGAGGATCCACTCAGATTTCATTAGGAATAGAGAGTACCTACCCTTTGTATAGAAATGGCTTTCCAAGAAAATGCTGGCTGTAACATTGGTTCAATGTGAAGCATAGATTATAAACAGATTTTCTAGGTCACGGATCCAGTGATCAGTATGTATTTTGTTAAAGGAACAGGATTTAAACTGCATAGTTTTTAGAACAGCATTTCTTTCCTGAATGTGTAGCACCTAGTTACAGGTAGCTGTTTCATTGAACTGTGTCATCAAAGCGTCAATAACTTTACTTACAGTCCACCTTCTCCCACAAGTGTGTATTGTTGAATTCCCAAGGTCTGCTCCTTCATGACAGAGCTGTGACCAATAGATGTCACCCTGCTGCAAGGATATGGCAGGAGTGGGCTGTCTGTATCAAACAGAGGCTTGAACAGAAAGCATTTTCCAGCACGCGTGTGCCTTGACTTCCTTCAGACTCGGAAAGCAGCAGCAGTCTGAAGCAGCATGAAGAGCCAGAATATTAGTAAAGAAATATACCTTTAGCTGCTCTGAAGAGCAGGAGGTTGATGGACTTACGTGGACACTTAAATGCAGATGAAGGGTTTATGTATGTAATAGAAACTGTAGTGTGGGTAAAGGGGATTAAACAATCCTGTGATTTGTGTAAAACGTGAAAGTGTACTCAAAAATACAGCAAAGTAACATGGGTTGGACAGAGTCCCAATAACCTCATTGCTCAACAAGGACACACTAGAAATATGAACATCTCTTCTATGGCTTCCCACCTCAGACACAGCAGAAGTTATGAAATTATAACCTCTTTAGCAACAGAAATATGTCTGTATATTCTTCTGTGCTTATTTCTGACACTTCATGGGGTATGTCTGGTCAGCTGTCTCCTTCTTCCTTAAGGGAGGTATGTGGGGAGAGGATATGAACTCAGTGGTTTAACTGCCCAATAGTATTGCTCATCTCCCGTCATTAGCAAGAAAGTGTCAGGAGGTAGCTGCTAACTGCTTTGGAGAATCAACCTGTGGCAAAAAAGAAATTTCTGGAGACTCTGGCAACACCCACTGTTCTCTGCTTTTAACATTCCCTCCAGTTAACTAGTTCCCTAACACGAACAGAGTTTTATATTTACCGTATAGACTTGGTCTTGAGTAGTAACTATTAGGAGCTTAGCTTTCTCTGTAAAACTGCAGTGCACCAGTTCCAGAGATCTGGTTCCCTTAGAATCATTCTCTGTTCTTATTCAAATGTTTATACAATGTTCCATATAGAAGCATTTTGAAACTCAGAACCATTTGATGCAATACTAGGCATAACATCAATAGTCACAGTTACTTATGTCAGGGAAATTTATGTTAATAATATTCATGTTTGGGGCTGTTATGCTGGCCGTATTTAGAACAAAGAACAGTGAAACTAGCGTGAGCAGATAAAATCCTGGCTTTGAGTATCAGTGAAATCTCTTTCATGTTAATTGTCTGATGTCTTGGAGTTTGTAGATGGAAGCAGTCACTTGCTACTCTGCCATAAGAACCATCAGATTGTTCTGGCATGCAGGTTATTTAATAACTGTTTTGTAAGTGGATTCCTAAATTGCATCCCTTCTCTTCTAGATCTTTGGCATGATATTCAGCATGGTTCTGTGCTGTGCGATCCGTAACACGAGAGACATGATCTAAAAGCACAACTATGTCCCAGGAGTTCCGGACTAAGCTTTACAAGAAGTGCTCTTCCACGCAATTTAATAATTGTAATGCATTTTCATTAGTGTCTTAACATACTGAGAGGAAAACACCCCATTACATGAGCAGGTGAATTGTATTAGCTACAGTAAAACCAAACTGAACAAAAAAGGGTTTTAAAATGTCCTTTTTAATGAAAAAAGCAAAGGTGCACCTAAGACTAAGTTGATTTTTAATGTTTGTATATGTGCAATTAAGAGTTTACACACCTATAGACATTGTGTAAGCACATGCATATCTCTCCTTACAAATATATATGCACATGAGCAGGCACCTGTATATGCAGTATCTCGTTTAGGTAAGTATGTGCAAATGGAGTATGTTGTGTGTGCATGTTTGCATGCGTATTCTTCCAGGGTCTCACTATGCAAGAGTGTACACACACCCATAAGTATACAGTGCTTGAAACCCTTTCATATTGAGCCCCTGTTTGCCAAGAATTAGCAGAGGAACAAATGCCATTTTAAAATTAATTTAATGCCAATTTTAAAAGACCTATGATCCATTTTTTAACTGTTCTTTCCAATGCCCAAACAGAGTAGAATTAATAAAATTGGACTTTATTTTTAAAAAATTAATGTCTAAGGGCCTGCTCCAGCAAACTTTAGTTCATATGAGTAGACCCATTGACTTCACTGTCATGCAGAGACTGGATTCTTTTTTTTTAGGACTGGATCCTTCATGCAAATGCAGAAAGCTCTGGGGGAGCAAACATGTCCAAGGAGATCCAGGCTAACGGAAGAGAGGTAAAGAGGTGGGAAGCTGGCAAGATAACGCAGTCATTTGGGAGCAATTGCAGTGCAAAGTGTACTTAAGCTTCCCAAGCTAGCCTGAGACACACACAAAACAAATCTATGACTTAAAGGGGCACTAAAATCTTTATTCAGAAGTCCCTTTATCCTGCAAGACTCTACATGATATGTAGACTCTACATGCTGGTGCAGGAGTGGAACCTATATCCAGAAAAGCGGCAGCTTTGTCAAATACTCTCTAGAATCTAACTGGCCTGTGGAAGCCAACTGAAGAGTGAAAATGGTCAGGGAAAGACACGCAGCACTTTAATATCCTCTGTTTCTGCTTCTGTGACTATCACAGCTTCCATGGGGCTCTTACCTCAACCTCTCACCCGTTCTTGTGGGTATAAGGCAGGAAAGAAAGATGGGACATTTTTACAGAGCCATAAAGTAAATTTTCTTACTGACACCTTTAGATTGCATGTCAGGTATAAAAATTATACTGTGTGCTTGAAATACCTCAAGGCTTGCGTTTACATATTTTGTTTCTATATTTTTATTTTTCTATTTGTCATATTTATTCATAAGAGAATGTTCCTTTTAAAACAGCCTAGAAGGGAGAAAGGTTGTCCCCAGAAGGGGAAAATAAATTACATCAAAGGCTCAGAATCTCTTAATTTTTCGCTTACTTGAGATAATTCACTATTTCAGAGAACACCTTTTGCTAACAATATCCACATAGCAGCTCTGTTTCTCTGATGATTATTAGGTCAGATTTCTGATGCAATTTTTCCATATATGATGGGGAAAATTTCAGCTAACCTAAGTACCTCATTGAAATGGTCCATGATGTCTAGCAGGGCATTTACAAGTCATGGGGTCTTTATTCCACTGAAACACAATGGAAAGAAATAGGATTTCAGAAAATGTTGTGCATTCTAGTGTGCATGTTTGTTGTGGAATATACATCCCTCATGACATTTATTTCTCATTTCCCAAAGAAATGCAAACTTACATCATGTTCCTGTTACTTCAGGATTGAAAATAGTGTTGCTGTTCCACGTATCTGATTTAATTGACCCATCTTGCTGTCTTTCATAGAATCATAGAATACTTTGGGTTGGAAGGGACCCTTAAAGGTCATCTAGTCCAACCACCCTGCAATGAGCAGGGACACCTTCAACTAGATCAGGTTGCTCAGAGCCCCGTCCAACCTGGCCTGGAACGTTTCCAGCGACGGGGCATCTACCACCTCTCTGGGCAACCTGGGACAGGGTTTTAACACCCTCGTTGTAAAAAAAGTCTTCCTTCTATCTAGCCTAAATCTGCCGTCTCTGAGTTTAAAACCATTATCCCTTGTCCTATTGCTACAGGGCCTACTATAAAGTCTGTCTCCATCTTTCTTACAGGCCCCCTTTAAGTACTGGAAGGCTGCAATAAGTCTCCCCAGACCCTTCTCTTCTCCAGGCTGAACAACCCCAACTCTCTCAGCCCGTCCTCATCGGAGAGGTGTTTCATCCCTCTGATCATTTTGGTGGCCTCCTCTGGACCCTCTCCAACAGGTCCATGTCTCTCCTGTGCTGAGGGCTCCAGAGTTGGACGCAGCACTGTAGGTGAGGTCTCACCAGAGCAGAATCCCCCCCCTCGACCTGCTGGCCAAGCTTCTTGGGATGCAGCCCAGGATACGGTTGGCATTCTGGGCTGCCAGTGCACATTGTCGGCTCATGTCCAGCTTTTCACCCACCAGTACCCCCAAGTCCTTCTCGGCAGGGCCGCCCTCAATCCCCTCACCCCCCACACTATTGATACCAGGGGTTGCCCCATCCCAGGTGCAGGACCCTGCCCTTGGCCTTCTTGAACCTCATGAGGTTCACATGGGCCCATTCCTCAAGCTTGTCCAGGTTCCTCTGCATGGCTTCCCATGTCTCAGGTGTGTCAACAGCACCACTCAGCTTGGTGTCATTTGCAAACTTGCTGAGGGTGCACTCAATCCTACTGTCTATGTCTCTGATGAAAACGTTAAAGAGTACTGGTTCCAACAGCGACCCCTGAGGGACACCACTTGTCACCGACACAGAGCCGCTGACCACTATCCTCTGGATGCAACCATCCAACCAATTCCTCATCCACTGAACAGTCAACCCATCAAGTCCATCTCTCTCCAATTTAGACGGAAAGATGTTGTGGGGGACTGTGTCAAAGGCCTTACAGAAGTCCAGATAGATGACATCCTCTCTTTTCAAACTTTTCAACCACAAACTGTGACACTGAGACAGCTGTGTATGCAGCACTAAATACATACACTAAATGCTGTGTATGCAGCAGGCACTGCCAACTGAGCAGTTTCTAGGCCTAGCTTCAGGTGTCCAGCTGACAGGGAGACATTATATTGTACACCAAAGAGCAGTCTTGTATCAGTCAGTTCACAACTGGTTAGAATTCAATCTGGCCATGGTCATAAGGGATGACAAAAAATGTTTTTACAAATATATTAACAACAAAAAGAGAGGCAAGGAGAATCTCCATCCTTTAATGGATGTAGGGGAGAACATTGTCACCAAGGACGAGGACAAGGCTGAGGTACTTAATGCCTTCTTTGCCTCAGTCTTTAATACCCATACTAAGTATCCTCAGGGCATTTAGCCCCCTGAGCTGGAAGACAGGGATGGAGAGCAGAATAAACTCCCCATAATCCAGGAGGAAGCAGTTAACAACCTGCTAAGCCACCTGGACACCCACAAGTCTATGGGGCCTGATGGGATCCACCTAAGAGTACCAAGGGAGCTGACAGAGAAGCTTACCAAGCCACTCCCCATCATACTAAGTATCCTCAGGGCATTTAGCCCCCTGAGCTGGAAGACAGGGATGGAGAGCAGAATAAACTCCCCATAATCCAGGAGGAAGCAGTTAACAACCTGCTAAGCCACCTGGACACCCACAAGTCTATGGGGCCTGATGGGATCCACCTAAGAGTACCAAGGGAGCTGACAGAGAAGCTTACCAAGCCACTCCCCATCACTTATCAGCAGTCCTGGTTAACCGAGGAGGTCCCAGACGACTGGAGGCTTGCCAATGTGACAACCATCTACAAGAAGGGCTGGAAGGAGTATCTGCGGAACCACAGGCCTGTCAGCCTGACCTCAGTACCACAGAAGATTATGGAGAGGTTCATCCTGAGGGTGCTCACACATGTGGAGAGCAACCAAGGAATCAGGCCCAGTCAGCATGGATTCATGAAAAGCAGGTCCTGCTTGACCAACCTGATTTCCTTCTGTGACCACGACCCATCTAATGGATGAGGAAAAGTGGTGGATGTTGCCTACCTGGACTTTAGTAAAGCCTTTGACACTGTCTCCCCCACTGGACTTGAGCAAAGCCTTTGACACAATTTCCCACAGCATTCTCCTGGAGAAACTGGTGGCTCATGGCTTGGATAGGCGTACTCTTCGCTGGGTTAAAAACTGTCTGTCTGGCTGGACCCAGAGAGTTGTGGTGAACAGAGTTAAATCCAGTTGGTCGGCTGCTACAAGCAGTATTGCCCAGGGCTCAGTTTTGGGGCCGGGCTTGTTTAATATATTGATGACCTGGATGAGGCGTTCAAGTGCTCCCTCAGTAAGTTTGCAGATGACACCAAGCTGGGTGGGAGTGTTGATCTGCTGGAGGGTAGGAGGGCTCTGCAGAGTGATCTGGACAGGCTGGATTAATGGGCTGAGGTCAACTGCATGAGACTTAGTAAGGCCCAGTGCCGGGTCCTGCACTTTGGCCACAACAACCCCATGCAATGCTACAGGCTTTGGGGGGGGGGGCCTTTTACAGGGGGGTGCTGGTTGACAGCTGGCTGAACATGAGCCAGCAGTGTGCCCAGGTGGCCAAGAAGGCCAACAGCGTCCTGGCCCATATCAGCACTAGTGTGGCCAGCAGGAGCAGGGCAGGGTCGTGTCCCTGTACTCGGCACTGGTGAGGCCACACCTTGAATCCTGTGTTCAGTTTTGGGTCCCTCACTACAAGAAGGACGCTGAGGTGCTGGAGCATGTACGAAAAAGGGCAACGAAGCTGGTGAGGGGTCTAGAGCAGAAGTCTTATGAGGAGCAGCCGAGGGAACTGGGGTTGTTTAGTCTGGAGAAGAGGAGTCTGAGGGGAGACCTTATCGCTCTCTACAACTACCTGAAAGGGGGTTATGGTGAGGTGGGTGTTGGTCTCCCAAGTAACTAGCGACAGAACGAAAGGAAATGGCCTCAAGTTGTACCAGGGGAGGTTTAGACTAGATATTAGGAAAAATTTCTTTGCTGGGAGTGTGGTCAAGCATCAGAACAGGCTGCCCAGGGAGGTGGCGGAGTCACCATCACTGGAAGTATTCAAAAAACGTGCAGATGTGGCACTTCAGGACATGGTTTAGTGGGCATGGTGGTGTTGGGTTGATGGTTGGACTTGATGATCTTAAACATCTTTTCCAACCTTAATGATTCTGTGATTAGCTATGGATGCCATGTAAAAGTAGGGCCTGGGACCTTACTCTGCAAGCATCAGACCAGGAAATAGAGCTCTCATCTGCTGTCTGCTCCTAAGAAAGGCTCAACTGGGAGAATGACACTGGCAGCAAATCCATGAGGGTCTCAAGCTGAAACTAAGAAAGTAAATTTCTCACAGCAGACAACTGACATAGCCAAAGCGATTTCCTGCATCCCAGGAACAGCTGAGACTGTCCTTACAACTGGTTCTGCTCTAAATAGATCTAAGTAGATAATGGGATAGCATACCGCTGAGGTGTTTTCTCACAAGGTAATACTCATAGAAAGAAGAAACTTGTGTGTAGTGTTATTTTTGCCGTTCAGATCAAGACAGCTTTCAAGGAAAACCAGTAAAAATAGCACAGTAGGGAAGCCAGTGGTTCAGATTCCAAGATTATTGCCCTACCCCTAAGGGATAGAAATTTATTGCAAATAAATTTCCTTCTCTTACACTCCCCCTCATAATGACAGTATTTTATTTTAAACACATCTATGTAGAATTGTTTTGAATTCCTCAAATGTGTAGCACCAGAATGTAGTGACAGGACCAGAGTTTAGTTGTTTATTTGTTTACTGTTTCTTGAGTAAGTTGAAAGATGCTCACTCCTGCTTATGACATGCACTGAATAAAAAGGCAGCTTGCACAAACTTCTGTTGCTTCCCCAGCCTCCACTCCCCCAGACATACAAAAATATCTAAGTGCCTTATGAAAACAGGGAAGAGTGGTACAAAGAAACCTTCTATAAATTAAGACTTGAACAACCTAACCTTCTGCTGAAATGTTTTAGGTTTGTGGCTTGGTTTTTTTCTTCCTTTGAACAGTGCATTTGTTTTTCTGAGCGTAATTACTGTTTCTACTCTAGGGTTTACTGCTATTTAGGTATATAGGATACTTGCACTGCATATCAGGAACAAAATAATACCAGTTACTGGTTTAGATCACTAAGCTATTGATATAATTTAATCTGGAAATCAACATGTTATGCATCTACTAGTGCCTTTAACAGAATCCAGAGATATAGCCTCTTTTGTTGTTTCCTGATGTTGTCTGCTGTTGTGAGGTGCATAATATATTAGCAGTTTTCTCTGCATCTTAGTAACTGGAAGTCTTTTTTAACTCATTAAGGGACAGAAAATACAGCTGTTCTTTCCCTGTCAAAACTATAAGAATTCTTTCCTGTTGCTTTTAGGTCATAGCTAGTTAACAACTCCAATTTCCACTGACAAGCTTGAGCAGCCCTTTCTGAATGCTCAGATGTCACAGGCGGCGTTATGGCTATCAAAACTGGATGTATAGTGCCCACAGTTTATTGTGCTGCTGCTCTTTCATTTCAGCTCTTGAAAGTGCAAAATCTTTGATCTTTGTCAGCAGTACAAAATAATTTTCAAGTGACTACACCATGTGTCTTCAATAAGAAAGCTTTTCAAAGGTAACTAAATCCAAATCAGTATCTAAACTTCCTCAAATACAGTTCATGCTCCAGAGTTGCATACCAGGATTTAATTAACAAAATCCAATGCCTGTATGCACCAGATACATACTACATGTAACTGCCACATAAGTCAGCAGAACTACCCATTTAGTCCTGTACCTTGTATCTGTTTCAGAGGAATGTGACAGAAGATCAAATCCCTCTTCTCCTGCCAAACAGTTTGTTCTAAAGCATAAAGATGTAAATTGTTGATGCTCTTATTGTATCTCTAAACATCATCCTGCACATTTCCCTTGTCTAATTTTTCTAAGTAACTGACTTCAGTGGGAGCTTCATTTGTTTCAGGAAACATCTCGGCCAGTTTTGATGTCTTGCAGAGATTGCACAGGAGCTGATGAAACACAGCCCTGTAATATCCCTACAATGAAGATTCATATTTCACTTTTCTTCATACTGGAAGTGATAGTTTTATAGCAAAATATATTTCATATGTATTGAAAAAGAAATTGAGTTATCTTAAGCCTTCAAATGCTATCTTTTACAGCCTTTGAAGGCTACTGATTAACAGCATCAGATGCTGTTCATAGAAAACGTATATAAAGCTTTTCAATCTTACATCTTCCTCTCTATTGGTGCTCTAGAACCACTAGGTTCTCCAAAACACAAACCACTACCAATATAACATATTTGTTTCTATAGCACAAATTCTGATTTTGGACAGAAATAGTGTGTCGGTTTGTGCTGCAAAGTCTGTAGAGGAATTACCTCTATGGCAACTTTCTTTGAAAGAAAAAACCCCACACTTACTCTGTTGCTGAAATAAGTTTTCACTTCTCTTTAGTCTAATGTGTTCTGAAGCAGCATTTTATCAGCTTTTCTGTATTGTATTTGAAACAACTTTCTAATAAAAATAACCTGAAATAAACGACTATCAGAGATAACCTGCCTCTGTGCCCCCCAGCGTGCGCTGTCAGAAACAGTCTGCCACAAACTGCCCGATTTCACGCTAGGGAGGCTGCGCGACGCACCCCCTCCCGCGAGCGCGGCACGCGGGGCGTCCAACAGAGACCCTGCCACCGCGGC
>NW_010558979.1:0-2486 GCF_000687285.1 Phaethon lepturus
AAACCTTGCCATGCAAACCCAATACACTGTTCCAAACCCCCTGCTCAGAACAGGGCCAACTTCAAAGTTTCATTAAGTTGCTCTATTCCTTCTTTTCGGTGTCTGTGTTCTCTCTCACGTGGCTGTCCTGGAAAAGAGTTAAGTGACTTCCATGACTGAGGATCCTTAGAATCCATCTCTATCAACAATCTCTTCCAAAATTGGATCTGCCATATGCAAACTGAAACCTCAGTGGAAGTCACTTTGGTAGAACTGGCATCAGATTCAGAATCTGGTCCTGATTCCACTGAAAATTAATTAGAAGCATTAAGCTTGGAGAAGATCACTGACTTTTGCAAAAAGGTGGCTAATGAGGCACTAAAACATATGCAAAAATACAAGTGACAGCTCATTCTGATTTCTCTTCCAACATGTGGATTATGTTACATCTACCCAAGCGCTAAGCTTTCATCTCAAACAGTTGTGAAGGTGAAGGCTTCTGGGGGTCTCATTCTCTAATTATGCCTGACTTAGAATTCATTTAACTTGGACTAACATGCACAGGAAGTCAAGTTCTGTTAGCTGTTCTACCTTTCACCTTACCACACATCTAGGAAATATTCAGATCAAGATCGTAACCTTGCATTTTAGTATTAGCTACCTAAAAAAAACATTAAGATATCACCAACAATTTGCCTTTGACTGGAAAAATTAGAAGCATATTTGAGGTGTAAACACTGTTGTGGCACTAATATTGCTGGTAATAATTAAAGGCTGCTACTTTAACTGTAATGGAATAAACCAAAACTGACAGTCTTAGTCCATGCCCATTTTCAGTTAAAAAAATATAAGGAAATCCCAGTGGTATATCATATTCTGAAAGAGGAGGAAAACTGGGAATATTTAGAGATGAGTATTTTCAATGACATCTACAAATGAAAAGCAGTATGTGTAAAGTACTGTAACAAATTTGTGGTTACAAAGCAGAAGTGGGACATGACCCAGATTTTCCTGCTATAACAGGTCTCTCTATAACTTGAACTTAGGAAGAATTGTCCTTAAGTGTAAACAGGCTAGACCTATGCATACCCTAGAGTCTATGCAGTAGAGGGCAGCACTCATTTCATATTCATTAGCCAATTTATTATTCTCTTTGTGGGAAATGCAATAGGCTGGGATATATATAAGCAGTCAGACTAGATGCTATGAATCTTTCCACACAATTAAGAACTCTAAAAATTGCTGTATATTAGCATTTTTTAATCTATTTATTTGTTCTTTTTCTTCAAAGTTGTATTTTCAGGTTAGAATTGTTGTAAAAAAATGGGATTTCCCTCCAGAAACAAGTGTTTCCTACTATATCAAATTTTCACATCACTAAGCAGCAAAATAGTAAGTCTCTCAAATCATTAAGCTGTATATGCTGCTAAAGATGGTGAAATAAGATACAGCACAGGTTAACAAAAGCATCTGTCTCGCATGTTTAGTTTCTTAAGTCTTTGATGTTTTTCAAATATCAGTAGAGCCTTTTCCTCATCTTCCCCATTGCAGTGCAAGTTCCAAGAAAACATATTATATAAAGGCTGAATTGTAACAAAAGCTTCCTAGCAGTTTTGAACTGTCAAATACAGTTTTAGCATAACTTTATTTTTAAGAAATGCTATAATATCTGAGCTAAGATCACTAAACATTTTTTGATAGTTGTTGACCATTTATCTACCACAGGAAAATAAATGAGTGGTGGAAATTAAGTATAGATGCTTGGGGACATCAGGAGTATACAGGCTGTATACTGGCTATAAGATTTATTGTGAAAAATTCTATAAATCAAATGTAACAAACAAGTTTAGCCAGAAGAAAGCAGAAAACCCTAAGCATGAAAAAATTTGTTTCAAGATAAAAATAATTATTTTACCTATAAACAGATTTGAATATCATTGTTCCTCACAAAAGCATATACATAACTCATGCATGAAGGAACTATTAAATGTAGGTAACACTCTAGGAAAGGTAGAAATAGATGCAAAAATTTGAAGCCACTGTCAAATATCATCCCCCAAAAGGAGGTGGAAGAGAGAACATAACTTGCAAAATCCAAGAAGCAAGACATTTTCAGAGTCTCCTTCCCCAAATGTACATATTTTAAGTTAATTAAGTTAATCAATAACTTATTAAATTTACCTAGTCAGTATATGCTTTAATTTTAAAATCAAATTTTAGTATGTTTGCTCCTTTGAGATAAACAGAAAGTGTGCCTAATTCTGCCATTTTTAGCCCTTAAGATTCTCCTCCATTATCCCTGTGTTTCTTTGCCAGAAAACATAGGATGAATCAGTACTGTAAACAAAACAACACATCTACAATTACTTCTAGGTACCCAAGGCTAAAATAGTGAATACTAACTCACACTTAATCTAAAGTAACTTTGGCGTTCATTTCCTTCAAACAAGCACTGGTTTCAAATACAGTTTTTTGAACTGAAACAAAGGTCTGAGACAAGGAAGAAG
>NW_010558980.1:0-7231 GCF_000687285.1 Phaethon lepturus
CCGTCCCCAGCCCCGCTCCAGCCCCAGCCCTGCCGCCGGCGCCCGCGCCGCTGCTGCGGAGGAGGGCTGAGGGTTTCGGTGCTCCTGCTCCAGCGTTGCTGCAACCAACTGACTACGCTCCCCCTCGGCCCCGATTTAACTTTCTGTCATGAAACAAGGCACGGTCCGGAATATCTAAAGCCTTTGAGCGGTCAATGTAAACTACACTCCTCAAAAGCTCCTGATCCCCAGCCAAAGCTAACTCATTAGGTACCAGAGAAACAGCCGTGGTAACACTGTTTTTCTTGAAATGCTGACTGCAGTGGGGATATTATATGAGGAATGTTTAAATGGAATTTAATTTTTACTTGGTCGGTAATAACCCTATGAGGTTTATAATTGCTCAGGTCTTACAGGTCACGAGTTATTAAAGTGCAGTTATTAATTTTGCATACCTACCGATGTCTGGTGTAATGCTCAAAAGAGACAAAAGAAACATTTTGGTGATTGGAAAAGAAATCAAAGCTGTTGTCTGAGGCGGCAGAAAGGGGATGGCAGGAGCAGGGCGGGCAGGGAAGTGCCAGGGGATTCCGCCCCGCTCCCCCCAGGAACCCTCCTCTCCCACACCATCCCCAGGCTCGTGCTCTGCAAACTTTTCTCTCCAACCATGAGGCAGAGGAGAGAGGAACTTGCTCTTCACTTCATGTTCCGATTGTTCTAAATCAGGGAGAAACAGACCCAAAACTACTTATAGTGATTTTTGGTGGGGAGCATTAATTTCAGCAGAACCGGAGCAGGACCAGGATCCGCTGCCTGTTCGCGGGATCCAGAGAAAACTCTCAGCAGTGCTGGGCTGGAAAGGGAAAGCAGGGAGCTCTCAGCTGGTGCTCACCCCGGTCCCGGGCTGTGCCTGCGGCAGGGACAGAAGCAGCGCTGTGGGTGAGCCCACCGGCTGTCCCCACACGCCCTCCCTGCTGTGACATCCTGCTGGGGCTTGGACCTGGAGCACGAGAGGCAGGGAGATGAGCCAAGCTCTTCCTGCAGCGCAGAGGTCTCTCCTGATGCCACCCCGAGGATCAGGGATGCTCCGAGGACAGCAAGATGATGAAAAGTGTCCTGGAGGTGTACGAGCCTTCCCCTCTCCTCACCGTTAATCACAGCAGGGTTAAGACGCTCGTGGAAGGAGTATTTGGGAATTGCAGCCTGATGCCTGGCTCCAAGGGTGCTGGGCAGCGGGACGGTGGGGTGAGGTGGGGACGGGGTTGGGAGAAGGTCCTTCCCCGTGTTGCTCCCTCCCTGCTCCTGGCTTCCCTGCTTGTAGCTAAACATTTCAGCCAGGCTTTCAGGGTTGCTTTTGTTCTTTTTTTTTTTCGCCTGTAAAAGCTGGCCAGGGAGATGCCGTGCTGCCGCGTTAGCTAGCGCTGTGCTCGGCACATGAAGGGAGAAGGGGGGGAACAGGCACCGAAACGCAGAGGTCACCACACCGACGAGGAGCACAGAACTGGCTTTGTGCAGATTGGCCCTGCCAGCTCCCGTCATTCTTGACTTGAAACACTTGCTGATAATCCACTCCTTGACCTCTCCTACACAGGATGCAGTGTCACTATATGGAAGCCATATGGAACAAAGGGATCGCTCTCAATACATGCTGAGCATGAAAAATAAAGTTTACAATGGCACTGTAGCCACGGCAGCTGGGTCGGCTGTTTGCCAGCGTGCCCTCATGTTGGCAGCTGAAAGCTCGTGTGCCTGGTATGATAAAGCGTGGCGTATCAGGCTTTAATAAGAGGCATTTCAGCCAGAGGATGTTTGTACCTCTCTGTAACCCAGCTAGCTCCTGAATTTATTGTCCAGCTTTTTTTTCCCCTGCTTTGAATAATCATTAGAACTGTGAAATGCTTTCTAGAACATGAGAAACAGATACGATTCTTGATGTTCCTGTTCCTTTGAAGGAGGATACCTGGTTCCCATTAATAACCTACATGTTATGGGATGGAGCTACGGACAATTTGATTTCTAGTGGTTGCAGATTGGACTACAAAGCTCAGGAATACTCAGAAAATAGACTGAGTTTCTGTTCCAAATATTCTAAATGTGCATGCATATCTCATGTCTAAAATTTAGAAATAGCCCATGATTTGCTGACAGGATTTGAACAACTTCCACCAGAATAAAGGACCTACTTGTGTTTTGGAGGGAAGAAGGGGAAAATGCAACCGAAAAGTTGCATTGCTTTGCAAAGAAACAGTAAGACTCAGATTTTGCCCCTTCAGATCAGAAACGAGTACAAGCCTTCAAATAAGCCTTGGAGGGATGAAGTTCCATGTAAGGTTTTGACCTTCTTGTTCCATATTTCTTCACTAATCTGTCTCTAATAGCAGAAAAGATGTTCTGGCAGATGCAAAAGCCACCTGATGACCAAACTCAAGCCGATGTTTCCATCTCACTTTTATCGACAAGGTGCTAGTCGTACCCTGCCCTGCATTTCCACTGCTCCTGGAGCAGATGGCTGGAGGCAGATTACAACCAGCGTCTTGTCTCTACCCTCCTTCGCCTTTCAGGAAGGTTTTACTGGAAATCTCATCTGCTCCCATCGGTTTGGTCCCATGCCAGCTCTAAATGAGAAATGGCCCATTTCCCACTTCATTTCCCCTTCAAAATTCACAGGCAGTACTTGGCAGTTTTCAAACCAAGCTCTGCCCAAAAAGCCCAGCACAGGCTAAATCCACAACCAGAAGCAAAACCTGGTCATTCAGCCCATTGCGGCTGCCCTGGAACCGCTGTGGGGGAGACTCAGCTTGGCTTGTTTTCCTCATCTGCACCAGAAACCCTCCTGTCCACACCAGAAAGGAGCATGCATATTTTTTTGCAGATCATCAGAGATGTTTGATAGTGAGAAATTTCTCATTGTATGGCAGAGCACAAGCAACGGCTTCTTCAGCAAAACAAGCCAAACCCTTCTCCAATTTTCATCCGGGAAGAAAGAGGGGTTTAGTTTGGGGCCAAGTATTTCATTATTAGGCTTAAGAGTTCAGTATCCCTTAGGAAAATGATAGAGAAAAACATGATGGGGTTTAAAGCAGAGCTTGAGTGACCTTCCTTGCACACAGATCCCAGCTTGCTACTCCACACTTTTGGGTGGCAAAAAAAGGAGGGCAAAATGTGTCTTTTCTTGTAAGCTAGCAGCTGTGACCTCAGCGTAGCCTGAGGGCATTTTAAACCTATCTCTGCCTTTATTATGTGTGTCATATGCCCCTATTCATCCTTTGTAGTTTAAAGCAAAAATGACCTTTTATAGCTATCTAAAGCGTAATTTTGCTCATGTTCTCCACTCTCACCATTTGTTTCAAGTTAAATATCAAACAGATGTGCACCTATTTTTTAAAAAAAATGTTTAATATTAGAGAGCATGCCCTCATATAAGACTGGGAAAGCCTTTCAGCGAAATAAGCCTTTCAAATAAAAAGGCATATTAGTAAATTTTAAGGTGATTTTAACTGTATATTTTCAAGCATTAAAGGAAACAGATCCAGCAAGCCATAAAGCGACAAGTGGGAGGTGGGGAAAGATATACGGTACTAGTTTGAAGAGAAATTAGACCTGGAACAGGGTGGAAAAATCCAGCTACCCTGGAGCTATTTGGATTGGCAGCTTGGAGGGCAGGTACGCTGGAGCGAGGAGGGAGGGCTGAAGGCTGGAAGCTCCGTCCCTCACCCCTGGCAGACACAGGTTGCTGACCATCGAAGTCACTCCACGGAGAAGGTGGCAACCTCCGGGCCCGTTTTCTGTCTCATGAGGAAGAGGTGGAGAGCAGAGAGGGCAGGTTTTTCACAGCCAGCTCTCAGCTTGAGTTGAGCTGTGGCTCCAATGAAGGCATCAATCAGCTCAAGGAAGAGCTTTGCTCCGGGTCCCCTCCTGACTCGGTGGCGCTGATGGTGCAGGACCACGTTAAACGTTCCACATCCCCTGATATTTCTTGGCGTTGCACATCTTTGAAGTTCAGAACTAAGCTACCTGGCTCCCATGATCCGCAACAGCCATCTCCTCTGATGGCCAATGCTGAATTAAAGTATTTCCATGTGGCTGCTCGAATTTCTTCTCCTGTAGGAAAGGCCTTTCTCCGCTGACACGTGCCTGCAAATTACGTTTCCATTTGGCACCGAAGGCGGTTTGCACAGCATTATTCTGGGGCTATTCCACTTGCAGTTTGTGGCACTGGGGAGGAGAGCCGATACCTTTAGTGTTTTACAAAACCCAGGCTGTGCCTGCTGGTCCAGTCCAGGAAGATGTAACTGGTTATCACTCCATTAGGCTGCTGTAGCAGTACCTGAAACCCTGAATAATCTAAAGTCGATTTTCCTTAATGCCTGCTTAAGGGAAATGATCCTGTTTCCATCCACGTAGCTTTGACAATGCGACCAAGCCCAAGGGTCTGCAGGAATTAGAGCTTTGAAGGCTTGGGAAAATAATTCTCTCGCTTGCTCGCTCTCTCCGTTTCTTTTACAAGCCAGGCTGCCAGCTTGCTCATCCACGGCAGTCTCACCGGTTTGGCTGTTTAGCTTCGCTGCAGTACATGAGGCACGGTTTGCTCAGCTTTGGGCAAAGGAAAGGACGTTTCTGCCTCTTTTAATCCCTTTATTTCTCATGAGCAGCTGAAGTGGGAATGGAACATAATTTATATTTTGAGAAGTGCATTAAGTCTGTGGGAGGTTTACTCCTGACGCTGCCACTCTTGCTGAGGGACCTCTTGACCAAGGTCTTATAATTTGGAGGGCTCTGGAGCCCAGGGCAGAAGGCAACGCCTGTGTGTGGGTAACCCAGGAATGGGGCATGCGGAGCACCGGCACCCAGAGGTCACAGCGGCTGCGGGACCCACTAACGGACCGGATCCATCAGATCACACAGAGCCTTGCAGGGAAGGGAAGTTAGTGTGTGTTTTCCATGCTAACCGAGATGGCCCACCGCTGCGAGGCGTGTCCATCGTATCAGGAGTTTTAAGGTGAGAAAGCACTACTTTCATCCAGGTGTATTTGTTTCTCTGTTCATCTACTTAGTTAAATTATGAAGTCTACCACCACCACCTAGGTCCAGCACAGGGTCATCAGTCACGGAATTAATGCTGATTTCGATTGTGGTCGTTCACAAAAGAGCAGCGCAACCATTTGGAGACCTTCCAGCCTGATCCATCTCCCAGCAAGTCAGCGGAAGTGGTTGGGCCCTTCATGCTTTCATCTGGGAAGGAAAATTAGCGCAAGTCAGGCTGGAGAACGGGAGCAGTAGAGTACGCAGCTGCGTTATTAAGGCAACTCAAATCATGACCCAACAGAATTCAATAGTGTTTTTTAAATTCAGTCCATTAAATCAGGACAACCCAATAAAACCAGCTGTTCACCCTAACTATTGAAAAAGAACAATGAAATTATCGCTGCTGGCTGGACCTGTTACTCGGCTCAGTAGGCTTTTCCCATCCTCCGATGAGAACAAATACGGAGGCTGCCAGAATGTCAATGTGTGGTACTAAGCAATGAGAATCATTTAGATTCCAAACCATCCCATCCTAATCCTCGCCTCCCCACCAGCCGAGTTATTCGTCGGATAACCAGAAACACCTGGGTACAAGGAATTTCCTGCTGCAATTCAGCCTTAATTTCCTCAGATAGTAAAAACCTAAGGCTCGCAAAGGTGAAAGAAACCAGCAGTCAATCAAGTAAATCACCACCACCACCACCGCTGCAGTGATAGTACATTCTAAATTAAATTTTAATTCCCACCTGATGGTTCACCGGGAGTTACTTTTATACAAACCATTCATCTGACCCGCCTTGTATTTCAGGCAGTTTGTTGGGGTCCCATTTGTTATTAACACCCATCCAAGTTCCACAACGGCTTTTTTCTGTGGTTGTGATCAGAATCAAAATGAGAAGCAAAGTCTGTAGGTATTAGCTGGACAGATACATTAAGGCTACAGAGACAATCTTACCATGGAAAGCAATGAAAAACAAAAATGCCAAGAAATCCCCCAAGTTCAAACACGAAGTATAAACAGGGCAGGTTTTATTTTATTTATTTTTGGCTTAGCAAGCGGTTATAGCGCTTACTGGGGTCATGTTAGAGATGAGCTTTGTCACCTCTCCTTGTGGTCAACAGTCTTAGCAGCAAAAATACCTGAGAGTTTGGCACAAACTGCGTGACATAACTCCTCAAAGAAGCTCAGACGTGATCAGGGCTGAGGCTTGTGGGCAGAGCTGTCTGGGGGAAGGCAAGAGGGGGCATTTCAAACCAGCACTTTCGGTCTCTCATCCCTGGGATTAATTAATTAATTAATTAAAAGTCTATCAAGTCTTTAAAGCCAGATTTTTAAGAGGGATTTTCACAGAGTTTCCATTTTTACACGCTCAGCACCGCATCTGCAGTAATTTCTGTTTGCGATTCTGCCAGATCTGTCAAAGCCACACATACAATCAAAGGACATTTTGGCAAAATCTACCACAAAAAAGCTGAAAAGGAAAAAAAAAGTTAATTCAACAGAAGATTCACCCAAAATTGCTGAGATTCCTTTTTTCTTCTCAGTAAAACTAAATATGAATATTCCAATGCCTATGAAAACTTGATTCTTTATCTGAAGAAGACGCATTGCTAGGCAGCTTCCTAACACACTTGAGGGCTATTCAGAGCGGGAAGCTGGCCGTCCTCGCTAGGCAGGGGACAACAGCCCTGCGGGTTGTGTTTAACCGACACTGAGAAACGTAACACCACGCTCCTGTGGTGGGAGGCCCTTTGCCTTCTGGAGGAGAAGAGAAATACAGCTTTCCCAACCAGCTTTATAATTATTTTGAGCTAACAAATTTTGTGGTTATCAATGTGAATGCAGTAGCATCTTCAAGGAAGAAATTTGCTCTGAC
Organism: Phaethon lepturus; assembly: GCF_000687285.1. NCBI lineage: Eukaryota > Metazoa > Chordata > Aves > Phaethontiformes > Phaethontidae > Phaethon > Phaethon lepturus. The sequence goes on from NW_010558980.1 coordinate 6,882, forward strand.
ATGTTGCGATGCGAGCTTTTTAAAGAAAATACTATTTTAAAACAGTCATATTGTTTGTGTTTGAAGAGCAACAGCGTGGCAGCTGGAACGTCTATTTTCAGTAGTTCAATAACAAATTTTATGCACCAGTTGCCTCGCACATCAAAATCAGTGCAAGGCAACTGAGATCTTTCCAAACCCCAAGCCACAGCAACGAAGCAGGTGCCTGCAGTGACAGGCAGTGCCAAACAGAAGGAAAAAGAAAAAAAAAAACCCCAAACTTGCAACAAAGACATAGGAAATTCTGCTATTGCAAACTAGGAAACAGCATGGGATGTTACAGCATGTCCTGGTTTCAGCCAGGATAGAGC